>NC_021165.2:26893140-26921503 GCF_000331145.2 Cicer arietinum | reverse complement strand
ATTCTTCATATGAATCCATTATCAATCGAGGTAAGTTTCCACGAGTAACGAGATTTTGTTCAGACCGAAGATTGGGATGCCAATCAATCCCTGCATTGCAATTTGAAATGATGTTTAAACTCGAAAAGTCGCCCTTACACCTAAAGGTTACAACTTAAGCCAAAATTTCATCATTTTACAAGATAAACTGGCAAACACCAATGACATATAGCATAACTCTGCATCAGTAATCTAACCTCCATTAGTAAAGAATGATGAATGATGAGTTTGAGAGAAAAAGGCCTTTTCAAGTGAAGGAACTTCAGCCTCAAGCTGTTTAACACGAGCCGTAAGACCATGGCCTCTTGCAGCGGTAGCCATTACTTCTTCATGTAAATCATGGAAGATCTCAGCAGCAAACCTAACCAAAATGAGAAGATAAATGCAGGGAACTTCATAGATCCTCTAGAATTAAGGAAAAGATTAAGAGAAAGAAAGGTAGGAAAGAAGAGAATCAGAGGAAAAAAACTGTTATTAGTCTCTGCCTAGGAAGAAGTGCCTTTTCAATCTATACAATCATATCTATACCTACCCTCGTTTCTACTCTAACCATCCCCCTCACCAGAATACAAGTATCCAGTTACCATTCTACCTCCGTGTTGTTCCCTAAGCCTCCTAGAGTAAACCTTCAAATACCAAAACTTCTTGGTACCAAACAGAACTTAACAGCACCTGGTTACTGTTAATTCTAATTTAAAAAAGACAAAACTCAATGCTAAGGTAAAAATTGCCGGCACTAAAAAATGGAAGGAAATAACTTCAGTGGAACTCTGCAAATTCGAATTAACTTAGTAACAAAATAAACAATACAGAATGCCACACACAACTATTACTACTCTGGCAATATACATACATTTTCTACTTAGAATTACTTGAACTGAATTCACAAGATTAATACACAAAAGGTTAGCTTGGATGATTGTTGAGGAGGTTGTGCATAGAAGACCCTATGATTAAGCCTTAATAGTCAATACACACTCCAATAGAAAGTCACATTAACTATGCAATCTAATTACCCACTGAATTACATTTTCTCCTTATCTGATTCAGCAAATACTCAAAAACATTAAACAGTAAACACACTTTTCCAACACACAACTTTTCAAATTTAATACAAGTCTAGCCTAAACTAATCAGTAACTTCCTTATTTCAAAATTTTGAAGTCAATGACCAGTCAACCAAAATCCAAACCAATCCAATCTGTGCACTACAACCACTCATGTTCTTCATTTAATTTTTTGTCCATTCAAAACTCTACACATACAATGTTCAAGACCTCAATAAAAATCACAAAATTAGAAACAAAAAACAATTAATTAAATCATAACAACAAATTAAGCACAAAATTAGAAACCAATAAACAATTAATGAAATCATAACAACAAATTAACAATCAACGACCTAATTAAGCATCAATATATTCCTCCAATTCCAAATTCAAACGAACTAGTTACTCAAATCGAACCAGCAACAGAACAAAACCTCGCGAATTAAACTCACTCCAGCAAAAACCTCAAAGATTCTTCTAAACTAATCAATTTCCCAAACTCATCACTTGTTCAACTAAACGAAATCAAAGTAAAAGTGAAATTGCTCATAGAAACTCCAAATCGGAATCAATAAATCAAAGAACTAGATAGAGAGAGGAAACTGACTCGGCAAGGTCACCGAGCTGGCGCAAGAGTCCAACGAGACCAGCCATAGCAACAGCTTCGAGAAGAGCTTCGGGATCATCTTTATCGGCGGCACGGTAGAGCTCGGGATCCGATAAACCGTACTCGTTTCTTATAAGGTACTTCGAGAGTGGCATTTTTCTTCTTCTTCTTGAACGAATTCAGAAATTCGTAAACCCTAGAGTTCCAGATAGAGTTTCTAATTTCGGTCTTCGTACTTCGATTTTATGTCTTCTTCCGGCGACTCTGACTCCACCGCGTTCCACCATGGAAGAGAGAGAAAGAAAATGTATAAATGTTTACATAGTGAGAGAGAGAGAGTTATATTATTTTATTGTTTTTTAATTATTATTATTACTTAATTAGTAACAAATATAGAAGTATTTATTATATTTTTAGAAATGAATATACGGTGGTCGGTGCGCGCGAGTCACATTATGACAGACGTGAAGAGAGTGACGGATGCGGGACACGGATTCATATTAGGTTGACCGGTAATTATAGGTCGTTTGGGTTGCCTTTCATTTAGGTTAGTCATTAGTAGTAGGGTTGAGAATCGGTCGATACAGGTGAGTTCGGATATAATTTTGTCAAATTATTTAAAATTGGGTTTGTAATTTATATACTTAATTTTGGTCCATTTTAAACATCAATTTACATGGATTTTAGTTAGTGCCTAATTGTGATTTATGAAGGAGGGTTACATCGTATCGATTAGTTTATTTTTTATTGAGATTTTATTTAATTTTGTCAAATGTTTTATTCATTCTTGTTTCATCATCACTAGTCTTTTATTTAACTCTTTTTAGTTAAGTTATTGAAACAAAACATAATTCAAACCTTCATTTATTAAATTCTTTCCTTTTCAAAGAGTTCATTTTAAACATACTTGATTGATTTACACCAAGTTCTAATAACTCTCAACTGATAAGATATTACATTTTCTCTTAACTTGTTTAAAGCTTTTTCAAATATATTTTTTTGTGGAACATGTTTTTTTTGTTTCCTCTTTTTTCTCCCTTATCATGGATGTTCAGCTGAATAATCTAATTGAGACAACCATCTTTTAATCTTTAATCTTCATAGACGTTGTCTGGGACATGATCATGATGACCATCATCATTTTCGTAAGTTCAAATGATATTCCTTAAATAGTGTTGATGATTAGAAAAGAATCATTTGAGATGTGTAGAAAAGTTGTTGCAACTATACATATAGATGTTTGACTTGATATACCTTACTTGGTAAAATTGCAGACTAAATCTTGTACTTTTTAAATTATGTAGAATTGTGCCTCAATTTTATATAAATTGAGACACAAATTTTGTTTCTACAAATACACAATTTTCATGTACAACTAAAGATATTTGAAAGTTTTATTTGAATGTGAAGACATTTTAGAAGTAAATATGCTAATTTTGAGTAGTGAATTCGATAGAATTTTATAAATTAAAGTTATTGAACTATTTTTACAATAAAAAAAAGAGCTTGTAAATAAACTATTTTACAATATCTAAAGTTAAAGCTATGTTTAGGTGCATATTTTGTTTATTTTGATTGCAACGATATTGTTATTATTGAGTTTCGAAAAACTTTTTTTAAAAATTAATTTATTCCACTAAAAATATTATTGGTTTGAGTCACGGATTAGGTTGTTCTCTTAAATTCATTTTGCGTCACTGCTCAAATTGTGCAAGACAGATTATCAATCACGAAGTCCCATGGATAAAACAGCTCATATACACTGTATCGGAGTTCTACTGCACCATAGAAAATCGTTCTAGAATTACACCATCAATATGACAGTCAAATGGCTGCCACTCGTAATATGGTACTATGACCACTTGAAAGAAGAAGAATAAGAAGAAAGAAAGGGGGAGAAGCAGAAGAAAAAAAAAGTATCATATTTCAGAGATATTTTGGTATGATTTTTCAACTTAGGAGAACTCTCTATTTATAGAGAAAATCTGCAACTGGATCAGAGAAAAAAGTGCGATCCATCAGACCAGAACCACATAAACGTGTGCTCCGAATTTTACTAGGTTTTTGATCAGGCAATGAATTGATGCGCGTGTCCACAAAAAAATTGAGAACGTCAAAAACGCTAGGGTTTGACTGGGCAAATAGACACACAAATTCAGGAAGGAAGACTGAACCAGATGTTGAATGTTGACTCGGTGGAAGGCAAATATGTATTCAATGTATCAATGAAATAAAAACGCATGCATGTATTATCAAAAAATAATAATTTTTTATTTTTTTGGATACTAAAAAATAATATACCACTTAGCCAAGGCCCAATTGGTCATTTCACTGTCAACCTTCTTAAAATGTGGTGCAACTATGGGAAATATCAAGCTATACATATGTTTTGTTCACATGTTATAGCAACATGTTCTAACATAAAATATGATTATTGGAGTCTTATATCAGATGTGTACAAGGTAAAAACTGAAGTAGCAATGTCAATCACAAGAAAGAAGGAGTTTGAATTGTGACCCTTTTAAAATTTTGATTCATATGCTTAATTTAAATTAACTCGAGATCAATCTTGGTTTGATAAAGGCAGAACGTTCTTCGTTAGAATATAACAATAAAAACTTTATGAAGTGTTGTGCATGCGAAAAATAAAAAGGAGATAAGAGATAGAAAGATCACACATAAAAAGTATACTTGTTCACCCAATTCGGACTAGTCAAGGCCTCACAACCGTGAGATTTTCACTATGTGCTTCAGAACCAAGAATGTTCTCCTTCACACCTTTTTTCTTGATCAATTACAATCTTCATCTTTCAACCTATAAAGTATTTTTACAATCACCTTTTAGCCTTGAAAAGATTTTCACAAACACATTCAATCTAACATAAAAGATAGACTTGAGTTACAAATGACGTGTATGAATAAAGTGTTTGGGATCTTGAAACTTCTCAACACTTGTTTGAGATAAATGAAAGACAAACTCAGTAAATAATGATCCACAAATATAGTGAAGAGAGTTGAAGTTTGCTTGAAGAGTTTTTGACTTGTTCTTACTTTAACAACTGTTGGTAGATTTGTAAATTGAACTTCTGCCTTCATCTTCTAATTGATCTTTAATTTATAGATGATAAAAGGCTTTGAATATTCAGTTTAAAATGAATATAGTTGTTGGGCACACTTTCCAAGTGTTAGATATATTTTGAAGCAATTAAACATGTGTTTATATCGTTGTCCATAACGCTCTTGACAATTGAAGAACGTTCTTGCTTTTGGGTTTGATGGAAAACGTGAATGAGTGAGTGAATGAGCTGTGAAATATCAGTTTGTTATTGTTTCTTGTTAGAATTATGCACAGCTTTCTACATAATATTATAAGTACAATGTACTTGTGTCATTGCTCACAACTCATCAATTTGGAGAAAAATATTGAGATTGTTTTTCCTCCTTTGGGTATTCAGCTTGAGTTATGGACTTCACCATTGATTTGAGCAACCTTTATATTCTTTAAATTGTGGTTTGGACTATAGAAAATGATATGTTCTAATTATGTCTTTAAAAGAAAATAACCAGATTAATCTTTTGTAAAACCAGAACGTTCTTAATTTTGTGTTGTATGGAAAACGTGGATGAGTGGTTTAGTGTTGTCTATTGTCAGTCATTTGATTAAAAAACATGATGTGCTTTCTGCAAAAAGGTGCAACAACAGTGTCCTTGTTGTCATTGTTGTCCTTGCTCATAGTTCATCAATTTAGAGATTGATTTTGATGTTTTTCTTTGCCTTTGTTGATCCTCTTTGAAAGAATGTATCCAAAACGATCTTGTGTAGATTATTAAATTCATATGTAATGAATACCAATGATTTTTAGTGTATATAGATGTATTTTTGTAGCCCAAATCGATCTTAAATTACAACAGATTTTGTTTTTTATAAACCAAAACGTTCTTGGACTAAAGTTGTGAAAACAAGAATGTTCTTCGTTTCTGTTTTGAGTGATTTGTTGGATTTTGAACTTCTGACACCTATTTTGAAGTGATTCCCTGCTTTTTATTAGGTGTGCAGGCTGCTCAGAGGTACAACTGAAGTGTCCAATCGAATCTATCAATTTCGTACTTGATGCTTGCTCACACTTGGAGAATGATCTTGCTTGATAGATTACGAATCATAGCTTTTTCCTTTGTTCTTTGGAGTGATTCTTTTACAGAAATGTGAAGTAGCAATGTCGATTTACAAGAAAGGGGGTTTGAATTATAAATGAACCCTTTTAAAATATCCTGTTGAAAACTTAAGAAAATAATTCAAAAATGATCTTGGTTGTGAAAACAGAAAACGAAGAACGTTCATGGTTTTAACTAGAAAACGAAGAACATTCTTGGTTAGTTAAAATTACTAATTCAGTATATGTATTTAACTTGATAATTAATAAGATTGAAAGTAAATAGATAAAGGAAGAGATATCACACAAGGATATATCCTGGTTCACCCAACCCAAGTTACGTTCAGTCATCACAACCGTGAGATTTTCCACTAAGTGTTTAAAAGAAAGAACCTTATTGGTTTTATAGCACCTAACTCAGATCAATCATGATCTGTTACAAAGTTAAAACCTTTCCACCCATAAAGGAGTTCAATCAAGTCACCTATCAACCTTGATAGGATTTCTTACAATCTACCCAAACTATACTAAACTCTTATAGTTCGAGTTTTACAATAATGATGAGATTGTTTTGTTAGAATCTGAGAAGGCTCAACACTTGTTTGAGTTCTAATTCTTTGACAGAGAAATACACGAGAATGATTCTAGGAGTTGAATGAGAAAAATCAGAATTGATTCAATGTATGTGAGTGAGAGAAATTCAAGTATGATTGAAATGAGTAATAAATTGCCCAGTACTTGAAGCTCTGATTTTTCCTTGAGCTTGGCCTTCATTTTAAAGACTTTAGGATGTTTAATGACAGTCAAAAAGAGTTGTTGGAAGTGTTCTGCTGTCATGTGTCAGATTTGACCAAAGACCAATTTATATGAAAAAATATTCAAGTCTTTGAATACTTTTGAGTTTTGTTTGACTGGTCTGGATTTCTTCATTCTTTATCGGGACGGTCATTTGTTTATGCACATAAACATCTTAGATATGTGCTTAATCAATTCAGTTTGAGAATGCCTTTTGAATCGTGCAAAACAGGCTGAAGAATGATGTAATAAAGCTGGAGAATGATGATTAGTAAGCTGAAGAATGTTTGTATCATTCTGGAGAAAGATGTTTGCTGCTGAAGATCAAGTGTAACAAGTTGGAGAATGTTTATCAATCTGGAGACTGATGTTACACTGTTGTCCAGAATGATCAGAATGCTGTCAAGAACGTTCAGATTTATCTAGTCTTGCTAATTTGTGATCTTCTATATTTGTCAAAAATAATTCTCCCTCTTTGTCAACACAAAAAAGTTGAGGAATACAAAAGAAATGTATATTACACATAGAAAACAATGACTAGACTCTAGTTTTAAGAAAAATAACATTTTCTAAAAAAACTTCCCCTTATTATTTTGAAATTGATATCCTTCACAATTCCAAAACACAAGTAAGATAAGATGAACGTGAACAAGAGAGAGTGAACGCATATAGGGAAGCAAAAATAAGATGAATGTGACAACATGTCAAATATAATTTTTCTTTTTACAAAACATTCTTATGCTAATAAAATCTGTGTTTTTCAAAACTAATTTTTTAAAAGGATCAAAGAGATTTGTTCACATAAAAAAAATGCTTTTAAGGATATAAAAAGGAGAATTTGTAGAAAATGATTTGAGTTCCATGCATAAATTAAGAAGTAATCATGATCAAGATATACCTTGATAAGATCCAAAGAAGCACTTGAATTAGACAACATTACAATGTGAATATGAGCTTCTTCTAAAGGACCACCATTCATAAGTTAGTAATGACTTTGGTACCCATATTTGTTTGGGTCCTTAATAGTTAATATATCTTCTTTTATAAGATTTTTTAAAACTTGATCTCTTTTTAAAATAGCAAGTTGGTTCTTGATGACCAATTTTGATACAGTATGAGCATTTAATTGTTGATCTTGGACTTGATCTCAAAATTTGGGTTTTAAGGGGTTTTAATCTTCATTTTGAAGAAGTTCCATATTGTTCTCCTTTTTTCAGACTTTCTGGAGAAAGTTCTGCTATTGTTCTAGAACGTTCTCCATTTTGAGAACAACCAGGAGAACGTTCTTCTTTCTGCAGATTTTTCGAAACTGGTTCAGCTTTATTTGCAGAGCGATCTTCCTTTTTAAAAAACCTTTTGCTTTTAATCTTTTCATCTCTTTTCTTAAAGTAGCAAGCAAATTCCAGATGTCCAAGTTTTTTACAATACGAGCATTTGGTTTTGCATTTATCCTCTTTTTTTTTTTCCCGAAACAAAAAAGTTTTCATATATTTTTGTTTTTTGAGTTTTGTCAAAACCAAGACCAGCTTTATCAAATATTCCCACTTGAGATCCCATAATTTTTTGAAATGTTTCAGTAGCTTTACTAAAACTTGACAAGTCATTTCTACGAAGTTCATTTTCAGTTTTAAGGAGAACGTTCTCCGTTTTCGTTGCAGAACATTCTTGATTTTCAGATTCATTATTATCCTTAAAATGAGATTCATGCATGTTTTGAATGACATTTTTTAGTTCATCAATCATAACCCGAACTTTCTCTTTTTCCCCTTTTTTTTTCTTTTAAAACTTGATCCTTCAAAGAGCTACATTTTTGAACAAGCAGATTTGAATCATTAAGTAAGCTATCAAAATCTTTTTCAATTTGTTCACATAAAAGACATGGTTTATAATTTATTACCTCATTGTCTTCAATATCTTCCGTTAAACATAACTTGGCTTCTTCAAGTTCCTCTATTTCTGATTCATCAGAATCATCCCAAGTCACCATCATGGATTTTTTCTTGAAAGGGAACTTCTTTGGTGCTCTTTTGTTCAAGGGACATTCAGTTTTATAATGTCCTTGTTTATTCCATCTAAAACGTGTGATTTGACTTTTGTATACCTCTATTTTGAAGTTTTCCTTTTGATTTGAAAATCCCTTTTTGACATGATCCCTTCTTCTCAACATTCTATGTATCTTTTTTTGTAAGAACGAACTATTTTTTCATCAACATCTTCTTGTTCGATTTCTTCTGAGTCCTCATTTGGACTTTCTTGAGATGTTTTCAAAGCTATTGCTTTGCCCTTTTTGATTGGTCTGTCTTCTTGTAGCAGCACTTCATGTGCTCGTAATGTTCCAATCAGTTCCTCCAGTCCGAGTATGTTAAGATTCTTGGCCTGACTTATGGCTGTCACCATTGGTCTCCATATTATTGGAAGACATCTCATGATGAGCGCATTTCACCATCTCTTGTACTGAGTATGTTTTCCCTAATGAGCGCATTTCATTTACAATGGTTGTGAATCTTGAGTACATCTCATCAATGGTTTTTCCTTCATTCATTTCAAAGAGTTCAAACTTTCTTATGACTATATCAATCCTTGTTTCTTTCACATGGCTTGTTCCTTTGTGATGAGTTTGTAATGTGTCCCATACTTCTTTAGCAATTTTGCATTCATCAACTCTTTCGCTTTCTTCCCTGCTTAAAGCACAAGATAAAAATAATTGAGCTTTTGAGTTTAGAAGTACCTTATACTTTTCTTTTGTTGTCCAATCTGCTTCTTTCTTTTCAGCAGAGGTTGAATCATTTTGGTCGACTCTTGGTATGAAATCTCCATCTATTATGATGCACCACATTCCTGTATCTTGAGATTTCAAGAACAACTGCATTTTGCTTTTCTAGAAATAGTAGTTTGCGCCATCAAAGTAAGGTGGTCTGTATGACGACCCTCATTCAGCAATGTACATATCTTTTGACATTTTTCTTCTAGATCTTTTTCTATAACACTTGTTAGGTGTTCAACTTTAGAGATCGAGTTATGATGCCAATTTAAATAGCAATGTCGATTTACAAGAAAAGGGGATTTGAATTGTAAATGCACCCTTTTAAAATTTCCTGTTGAAAACTTAAGAAAATAACTCAAGATTGATCTTAGTTGTGAAAACAAAAAACGAAGAATGTTATTGGTTTTAACCAGAAAACGGAGAATGGTCTTGGTTAACTAAAATCAATAATCAGTTTATGTATTTAACTTGATAATCAATCAGACTAAAAGTAAATAGATAAGGGAAGAGATACCACACAAGGATATATCCTAGTTCACCCAACTCGGGTTACGTCCAGTCCTCACAACCGTGGGATTTTTCACTAAGTGTTTAAAACAAATAAACTTCTTGGTTTTACAACACCTAGCTCAGATCAATCTTGATCTATTACAAAGTTAAAACCTTTCCACCCAGAAAGGAGTTCAATCAAGTCACTTATCGACCTTGATAGGATTTCTTACAATCTACCCAAACTATACTAAACTCTTATAGTTCGAGTTTTACAATAATGATGAGATTTTTTTGTTATAATCTGAGAAGGCTCAACACTTGTTTGAAATTTGATTCTTTGACAAAGAAATACACGAGAATGATTCTAGAAATCGAATGGGAAAAATCAGAATTGATTCAATGTATATGAGTGAGAAAAATTCAAGTATGATTGAAATAAGTAATGAATTGCTTAGTACTTGAAGCTCTGATTTTTCCTTGAGCATGGAATTCCTTTTATAGGCTTTAGCATGTTTAATGACAATAAAAAAGAGCTGTTGGAAGTGCTCTGCTGTCATGTGTTAGATTTGACCAAAGACCAATTTATATGAAAAAATATTCAAGTCTTTGAACACTTTTGAGTTCTGTTTGACTGGTCTGAATTTCTTCATTCTTTACTTAGACAATCCTTTGTTTATGCACATAAACATCTTAGATATGTGCTTAATCGATTCAGTTTAAGAATGCCTTTTGAATCGTGCAAAACAGGCTGAAGAATGATGAAATAAGGCTGGAGAATGATGTACCAAAGCTGGAGAATGATGATCAGTAAGCTGGAGAATGTTCGTATCATTTTGGAGAAAGATGTTTGCTGCTGAAGATCAAGTGTAACAAGTTGGAGAATGTTTACCAATCTGAAGACTGGTGTTACACTATTGTCCATAATGATCAGAATGTGTTCTTGAATGTTCATATCTTTCTGGTCTTGCTAATTCGTGATATTCTCTTTTTGTAATTTGAGTAGTTTCTTTGGATCTTGATCATTTCAGTTTGTTCCTTGCCAAATGTTGATGATATTGATGTAAAATCCAAAGACTAAAACTTCTTTTAACTAGTGGAGATTGATTGATTTTGTAGTTGTGATGATCATTCTTGAAATTGGAGAACATTCTCCATTTTCCAGATTTTGTTAAGAATGTTCTCCATTCTTGTCTGTTCAGTTTCTTGCCTTTTTATGCTAATTTCTTTGCTTTGTTTAAATCATATCTTTAAATTAATACACTCAAAAACACGAGTTAAATTAACATAACATTTAGAATCATAATTAACATTCTTCACTAACTTTTTGTTTGTTTTCATCAAAACATTAAACTGAGATTTTGTCTCAACAAAATGATCCATGTATATTTCTGGTGAAATTCTGGAACAAATTGTAAATAATGAAACCGGTCTTTTCTTTAAGAATATGATCATTCTTGTTATCTTGGAACTGTGGAGAATGTTCTTCGTTTTACCGAATCCTGTCAAGAACGTTCTTCGTTTCTCTGAATGAACTTGCTTCTTTTTAATATGGTATAGCCATCAATTTTTATGCACTTTGATGAAGTGGATGACTTATTGCTTGTTCACTTATGCAATTCATGTTCCTTAAATAAAACTCAAGTGCAATCATTAGTAGATCGACATTCATAAAACTTAATCATTTATTTTATAAAATTTGTTGTCATTAAAACACAGGTTCATACCCAATTGGTCATTTCACTGTCAACCTTCCTAAAAAATGGTGCGACTGTGAGAAATATCAAACTATACATATGCCTTGTTCACATGTTATAGCAATATGTTCTAACATAAAATATGATTATTGGAGTCTTATACCTGATGCGTACAAGGTGGAAACGATTAAAAGTTACGAAGAAATGTTCCAACCTATACCAAACAAACGATATTGGCCAAAATATTAAGGTGTGTCACAATCCTCAAATTCGTGGAGAGTCAAGAAATGTCGCCCAAAGAAGTAAACACATTAAAACATAAATGAACGAAAAAGTACCAAGAAAGTGCGGATTATGTCGGGTCTCTCTTCATACTAGAAAACATTGTTGAAACGGTGCTAACACTTCTACTCAAATTTGATGTAATTTTTTTCTTCGATTTAATGTATTTTGTTTGATATTATTAACATAATTTACTATTTTTAATTATAATTATTTTTATTATTATTATTTTTATTAATTTGTATTTATTAGGTCTGAAGAAAAAAATAAGAGGAATTTGTTAACAAAATAGAATTAAGTGGCTAATTTATCTGCAAAAATAAGAGGAAATTGTTAAAATAATATAGATTTATCTAAAAAATAGGAGAAAAATGTTAAAATAATATAGCACGTTATTTGTTTTGACAAATATTTTCAACCGCATTAACTTGATATATTTTTTTTCTATTAAATGTGTTTTGTTTGATTTTATTAATATTATTTTATTTTTTTTAATATTTTAATTATTTTTAATTTATTAAATAAAAAATTATTTTATTATTATAAAAAATAAAATTTAAAAACGTGTACATGATCGCATCTCCGATATGCGACCTCCTACTACACCAATTTTTTTTTCTTCAACTAGTCGCATAACAGAATTGCGACCTTATGAAAGAATTAAAAAATAAGACATTTTAATGTTTTTTTTATAGAACATTTTAATTTTATAATAAATTATCACGTATTGCTGAAGATCTTATTTTTGTTGTCATCACAAATATTATAATGACGAATTAAACATTGCAGAAACAATATTTTTGAGGATAAGACCAACATTAACGTATATCTTATTTAAATTTGTGGTCTTTTTCGTAGGCTAACCTGCAGGATAAACGTGACATAGACAATATCAATCTCCTAACACAATCATAGTAATAAATGAATGTGTTGTACTTGAACCATAAAGTACAAACAATCAATAGCTTCAAATCCAAATCCTTTATAATGCGAGTTATTAGAACTTAAAATTTGACATTAAATAATACATAAATATAATATTTTGATATTTTATGATAAAAATAATATTTTAGTTTTTATAAAACATCTAAGTATTATATTTATATCTTATTTTATATCAAATTTTATATTTTAATTATATTAGTTTAATAAACTTAATTGTATTTCAAATAATATTTTGAAAGTACTACAACATTTAAGTTATATATATTGGTCAATTTGTATTTTCAATATTACAAGAATGATTTCCATTAAACGATCATATTTTCACTTTGATATTCTCTCCATCTACGAACTTTGATCCTTTTAAAATTGAACACACATATTAAGAAATTATAAATTCAGATTTGTTTATTCTTTTTACCATTCATTTGTTAAGTAAAAACAAAATTCTTTAAGAATATAAAAAAAAATTATTAATTATATCTTGATATTATAAAAGAACTAAAATTTTGATAAAAATAAAAAATCAAATATCAGAAACGAAGAAAGTATTAATTAATTGTGATTAAACTAATATGTGGTCTCAAGTGATTAACTCTAATAAGTTAGGATTAATTAATTTTTCAATCAACTAACAAATCCACATATATATAAAACAAATATTTCCACCTTTTAAAATTTCCAAGCTTTAAAACACTGGTAATCAAATTGCAAGTTCAAGTGATTCTTTTATTTATTTTGACCATAATGATACAATAATTGCTAATTTAATTTATAAACAACAACAAGTGGCTTTTTCAAGTCGACTATAACATAGTCCACCATTTGGATGTCCCTTGGCAATACAATCACTATCGCAAGTATCAGTGCAAGGCCCTATACATTCTGTTCCAGCTGGAACCGTCAAACTAGTAACCAACCCTGAACCAATTCAAACTTAAAAATATTAATATAAATTGAAGATTTTAAATTATATATAAAATATGCAATTCATAAGATAAAACTAAGTTTTTTCTAACCTGAACCCATGATCAAAACAATGCATAAAGCACTTAGAAGATAAGATTGATTGGTTTGAAAAGCCATTTTGTAGGATTTTGTCTTGTATTTTATTTTTTGTATAAATAAGACTAATATATAATCTACATTATATAGCTTAGAAAAATTGTTAAAGTTATTAAATATTAATTTTTTTTTTGTAAATTATCATTAAACCTCATTTGACTATAAGAATTTTATTATTAATTTCTAGAGTGATTGTAATGTTATTTTCAATATGAAAGTATTAAAGAGGTCAAATACAAAAAAGAAAATACATTTTATAGTATGTATCAAACTCTATTCACTTTTCCAAAGATGAATTTCTTTTCAGTTTTATCAAATTTTATTCACTTTTTTAAAGATTGATTCCTTTTTAAATGTGATAAAAAAAAATAGAAGATTTGAATTGTGTATAAAAACAAATAACTTAAAATTTTAAGATAACAAAGGTTTTAAGATAAAAAGATAACAAAAAGAAGAAAAACATGACTAATTTAGTACAAACAAATCCTTTAACATTTCAAGCCACAACTTGACTTAGTTACAAATGAAAAAGTTTGTGAAATAGAAGGATAACTCTCAAATAAAGAGTATCATTATAGTCGATTTTGTTGGATCAATTACAAAAAAAATCAACAAAAAAAAAGCCAATTTTTTTAATCTATTAATTATGACTCATCATTAATAGTTACTCATTTGAGTTCATAATTAAAAAAATCATAAAATAAAAATAGTGTTTTTATCATAAATATTTATGTGATACCAAAAAAAAATATAACAAAAACTGAGATTTAAAAATGAAAAAAAAAAGGAATCTTGTTTTAGTGAGTTGTTAAAGAGGATTTTATATATATGTATCCCTATTTTTTAAAAACTGCACAAATATACCCCCACTTTGAAAAATATATATCAAAATGTCCACTTTTTAGATGCAACTATCTATATGATTTAATTTTTCTTCTTCTTTATTTTAACAATCGAATAATTGTTAATTTAACAAATAAAAAATAATAAAAATATTTAAAAAAGTTATATTAATAAAATCAAACAAAATAGATAAGTTAATGTGGTTGAGTACATGTGTCAAAACAAATAACGTGTTATATTGTTTTAATAACTCTCTCCTAGTTTTTAGATAAATCTATACTATTTTAACAACTCTCTCATATTTTATACGTTAGCAACTTAATTCTATTTTGATATCAATCTCCGGAATTTTTACATGTATATCCCTTTTTTAAAAAACTAACCAAAAATTTATATACCAAAATCCTGGAATGCGACCATCTATAACTTCATACTTAGTTTATATATGGTCGCATCACGCGATCTCTAAAAGTGGTAGCATAACGAGAATACGGCCTCTTGAAAAAAAAAAAATAGTATGGTATTTTGGTATATAAATTTCAATACAGAGTATATTAGTTAGTTAATTTTTTATTTTTATTTATAAAAAGAGATATATATGAAGAAAAAAAAACCACAACTTCTTCCTATCTTTTCTCTGAATCTAATAAATAAAAACTAATAAAAAGTAAATCTATACATTATAATAAAGCAAACATAATAATTTGGCCAGCTTGACACGTGTCGGCTAAATAGAGTGTTAGGAATATATCAAATTTCTATTAATAGAAATAATACTTCACTGTGCAGATTTTGTTTTTAAGAATGAATTAAAAATAAAAGATTTTTTTATTAAGAAAAAAATAAAACTTCCATTATATCATGCATCCGTTGAGAAGTTAATGGCGAATTAAAAAATTAAAAATAAAATACAATACACCACGACTACTTGACATTTTTTTAAGGTAACTTGTCTTTTAAACACTACTTTATCAACTACCGCTTCAAATTAATTTAATTAAAAAATTTATGGCCAATTAAAAAAATTAAAAATAAAATACAATACACCACGACTACTTGACAGTTTTTTAAAGGTAAGTGTTTTTTAAACACTACTTCGTCAACTACCGCTTCAAATTAATTTAATTAAAAAATTTATGGCCAATTAAAAAAATTAAAAATAAAATACAATACACCACGACTACTTGACAGTTTTTTAAAGGTAAGTGTTTTTTAAACACTACGTTATCAACTACCGATTCAAATTAATTTAATTAAAAAATTTATGGCCAATTAAAAAATTAAAAATAAAATACAATACACCACGCTACTTCAGTTTTTTTGAATGTAAGTGTTTTTTAAATACTACTTTATCAACTACGCTTCAAATTAATTTTATTAAAAAATTTATGATCAATTAAAAAAATTAAAAATAAAATACAATACACAACGACTACTTGACAGTTTTTTGAAGGTAACTGTTTTTTAAACACTACTTTGTCAACTAGCGCTTCAAATTAATTTAATTAAAAATTTATTTTATTTTATGAATTTTTTTAGTGTCTTCAGACTTTCTTTCTTAATTCGTACCGTTCCCTTCTCAATAATCTCTCATTTTTTTGTGTCTCCTTTATAAATATCATTCATATTATCTCATCTATACATAATTTCCTCTTAATTTTTTCTATTTCAAAGTTTCGTTATTTATTTTTGTGTTTATCGTTCTTCAATGTCTGAAAAAAAATCAGATTTTGTTGCTTCAATTTCTCCAAAAAAGGAGTCATGGAATTTGGTTGTTAGAGTTGTGTGATTACGGTTTCTGTCTGATCTCAATGTCAAACATAAATTTTATGCGATGGAAATGGTATTGATGGATGACAAGGTTTAATTCTTTCTTTTATAAATTCAAAGTTTTAAATTATGCACAAACTTACTTATTTGTTATGTTATTAATTTATCAAATTTGTGTTTCATATTGTGTCTTTCTTTTATAAAGTCAAAGTTTTAAATTATACACAAACTTATTTGTTATGTTATTAATTTAACAAATTTGTGTTTTATATTGCTAGGGTGATAAAATTCAAGCAACAGTTTGAAAAACTCTTATTCAACTACTATTCGTGAGGGAGTTGTGTACAACTTTCGCTCTCTCGGTGTTGCGTTTAACTCTGGAGCATATAGAACAATCGGACATCAATTCAAATTGAATTTGCAAAATAGTACAATGGTCCGAGAATTAGAAATCAGTTTGGTCACAGCCTCTCCGTACTCATTGATTTCATTCCCAGAAATTCGAAATGTTGACATGGATTACTTGATTGGTAAGTTTATTTCAATATGTCATTGTTATTTTAGTTATTCACAGTTTAATCATTATTATTATTTTTAAATAAATGTCATGGGAATTTTAGTTGGAGTGGGACAAGACAGAGTTTATGAAAGGAATGATGTCACTACAAAATTTAAAGTTATTGAGTTAGAGTCAGATGGGTGAGACTTTTTATACTATATAATTTTTTTCAATATTTAATAACTTTCTCTATTAATTATTAACTAATTTTATTTTCTTTATGTAGCTTTATGCTACATTATCAGACACTCGCATAACTTTGACTCGCCAACTCAACCATTAACTCATAAGAAGGATACTTCTCATTTGAGTTTAGAAGAAGAATTTTTAAGTCTTTTCCAACGCATGACTATAGAGGAACTTAAGGATTGTCAAAATGTAATTTTCACACTTTCAATGTCATATCTATTACAGTTCATTTAGTTTTGTTAATC
Source organism: Cicer arietinum (assembly GCF_000331145.2). Classification (NCBI taxonomy): domain Eukaryota; kingdom Viridiplantae; phylum Streptophyta; class Magnoliopsida; order Fabales; family Fabaceae; genus Cicer; species Cicer arietinum. The sequence continues at coordinate 26,904,017 of NC_021165.2, read as the reverse complement.
ATGTATTTTATTTATAATTTTTACTTCTTTTGTAGGACATGGTTTGTGTTGTCTTTGGTACAGTTAAACATATTCTTGGTGAAGGGGATTGGTGGTATGGAGCATGTGTATGCAACAAAGGAGTTGTTATTGAATCTAAAAGGTTTTTTTGCTCAAAATGTAAAAAATATGTATGGACAATTGTGCCCAGGTGTGTTTAACAAATAAAATTCATTTATGTTAATTTATCAATTCCTTAAACTATTATTGATGTTAGTAAATTTCATTATCTAATTTTGGTAAAAGGTACTGTATCAAGGTTAGAGTCGTTGATGATACTGATTCTGCTACCTTTGTCATATTTGATCATGACGGAATTTCGCTAACAAACAAATCATGTCTAAATTTGCTTCATGAAATGGATCAAGTCAGTATATTTTCTCAATTTTATTGTATCTTCAACTTTTATTTATTATTGATGTGGTCTGATTATGTTTATTTTGATGATCTGAATTAATGTTTTTAACAACAATGTGAATATTAGGATCCACAATCTGACACCGTACCAAAAGAAATTGGATATTTGGTTGAAAAGCAATTGCTATTTAAGATAGAGGCAAAAAATGATGTGAACTCAAATTTTGAAAAATCATTTCGAGTCAAAAAACTTTGTGGTGACTTGGATATTATAAAAAAATTCAAATATGTTGCTGTTGAAAAGGTTTCTATTCTTTTACCTTTTGTAAATTATTTTACTTATCTAAATCAATATGTATTACTTTCTGATTTTCACAATTTGTGATTAAGGTTGATCCTGGTCTTGATAACGACATAGAAGGTGGTGCAACGAATGATTTGAATAATAAGTTTGAAGAAGAAGCTACTGATGACAAATATCAAGTCCTAAACTCTGTCCATGTACCCGTACCAGTTGAATATGATTCTGATGATTGTACCCCTCTTAAAAGGGGATTTATAGAAGTCGCTGATGATAATGATGGAGTCAATTCAAAGAATGTGAAAAATGTCAAAATTGAGAAGGAGTGATAATCAAGTTTCTTATAAACATAATACTTTTGTTATTTTGTTTTGAATTAACTTATGGTAGCATTTGTTTTGGCTAAAATTTGTTAGTTTTGTAATGTTATATTCACACATTAAGTTTCTATCAATTTTCATTTATCGTTATACATTTTTTACAATGTTATATTCACGTGTCTGTATTTTGTTATACATTTTTTATTGTTTATGTTTCTAAATTTTGCCTTAAAAAATTGTAAGTGTTGGATATATGTATGTCTATACTCCAACCTTACTGTGTAAGGTTTGTCATAATAACTCCGATTCTAAATTCTCTATTAAAACGTTATGTCACAACATTAGATTGAATTTACATAGCTTGTAGGCAAATATAAAATTTATTTAATAATTAAAACAAAAATACAGTCCATTATCACGATTTGACCGTATCGGTTGTTTAAATACTAGCAAATCCATTACATAGTTTTTGAAAAGTAATGGTTTTTAAAATACTGCTTTAGCAACTACCACTTCAACTTGTGAATGAAGATTAAATAACTATAATTTAAAAAATTATTTTATTATACAAATTGTGATGTTTGAAGAAAAAAAGATAGGTGTCACTATTTTGTTATATATTTTTTATTGCGTATGTTTCTAAATTTTACCAAAAAAATTGTAGGGCATATGTATGTACTCTAACATATATTTGTAAGGTTTGTCGTAATAACTCCGATTCTAAATTATCCACTAAATAATTGATACCACAAAATTAGATTGAATCGATATGGAACTCGAGCTTTTACCCATGTATGTAAACAAACAACTCAACTTCAAGATTGAAAATAAAAATATCTATGAAAGCCACGTCATCCCAAAAAAAAAAAAGAATTATTTAGATAAATATATAATTTATCGAGGAATTAAAGAAAAATACAATCCAATCCCTCACGATTGACAATTTCTTTTGTTTGAAAACGATTTGACAGTTTCTTTTGTTTGCAAGTAATGGTTTTTCAAACAACGTTATCAAATTCATTACATCACGATTCAACAGTTTTTTATTGTTGAAAGTAATGGGTTTTTTCAAATACTACTTTACCAACCACCGCTCCAAATTATTAATGAAAAAATTTATTTGTATTATTTTTTGCATATTTATACCTATACTCAAACGTTTATTTGTAAGATTTGTCCTAATAATTCCGATTTTAAATTCTCTACTAAATGGTTACTGCCACAAAATTAGATTAAATCTAATGAAAGTAATCCAAACAAAAAAATTATTTAGGCAACTATAAAATTTATTTAGGAATTAAAAAAAAATATAATCCAGATTTGACAGTTGTTTTTTTAAAGTAAGAGTTTTTAAAACACTACGTTAGCACATCCATGATTAGACGGTTTTTGTTTTGTTTTTTAAACATTTATTAGTAAGGTTTGTCCTAATAACTGCGATTTTAAATTGTCCGGCACAAAATTAGACTCAATCTATAGTGTACTCTACTCAGCTTTTACCCATGGATGCAAACAACTCAGCTTCTAGAAGATTGAGGAGAAAAATATTGATGAGAGCCAAGTCATCCAAACAAAACATTAATATCTTAGGTATTAATAGTATGTTGAAGCATGGACTGTATATATCCACACACAAAATGATGTATATATCAACTTAAATTTTTAACTATCAAGTTTATGAAATTAACGTAAAATTTCTTAATCTTTGTTAGATGAAAATGGTACGCCACACATGCATACAAGTAGACGTGGTGTTTCAACCACTGGACAAAATTTTGTTGCAAGAACTCCATTGTCTGAGTTAACCATTGGTAAATAGACATACATAATTTCATCTTCAATGCTTAACTGAATTTAATCATTCATATCAATATTCAATGATTTCTATTTTATAATCTTTTTTTGTAGCAACAAATGGAACAACTCATATTAATTCCATTGCCACAACTTCAATTGACATACAATCAGTCACGTTGAACAACAACAAACGTAAGAATCCTACTTATTTCACTACAACCTCTTGTGACCATACAGTTGATGCAGGTTCGGCAATCCGTTATTATTAAAATCAACTCAAAATATTTTATTTATATATATTCACATTCATTTATTAAAATCAACTCAAAATGATATATGACTAAACTATGTTTGTATTTTAGCTTCCTCTGTAATTCCTACGAAAAACATAATGAGAAGCAACACAACACAACCAATAAAACATGTTTCTGTTTTTGGTTAGTATATTATATTTTCATATTGGACGCTTTCTTATTTTTTTCTTGATAATTATTAACCTTCTACATTTTGGCATTTACAAATTATAAGTTTCATTGCATTTAAAATGACATATTTCTTTATTTTATATTGTATATGCGCTACTCAATTGATAGATGAACTCCTATGTTAGATGTAATAAATACATGTTACGAAACTTGTATCTCCACCTTACCATGTTCTTGAATCGATACATTCATTCGTAATTATTTTTCCAAATGGTTCGTTATTCCAACAAGTGAACAAAAAATGTATTTGCTTTTTCTAATCAATAGGTTCCATTTTCAAAAAATTTGATAGTCAAATCCTAATTTTCTATTTGTATCTCTATTCTTTTACTCAGCAAGTACAAGTACAAGTGGTCAAATGACTACTTTCCATTATGAAATGTTTGCACTTGTTGAAACACAAGGTCATATTCACACCTCAATAACCTATTTCCATTAAAGACTCATGAATAATACCATAATTGACTTTATTGCCTAAAATTTGAGTTCGTTTTATTCAACAGAAATAGTAGACTTTGGAGATCCCTCTTATACATGCTCTGAATGTGGTGCTCAAATGTGGTATGAGGAGCGAGCTGAGAAAAGTGTTAATAGCAACGTACCTAAGTTTTCACTTTGTTGTATGAAAGGATTAGTACATATTCCATACTTAAAAAGGCCTCCGGAGTTGCTAATGAGCTTAATACATGGACAAGATCCAAGGAGTAAACATTTTAAAGAAAATATTCGAGCATATAATAGTATGTTTTGTTTCACCTCTATTGGTGGAAAGATCCAATCAAACTCGAGTAGGGGTGGAGGACCACCACAATTTATTCTTAGTGGACAAAATTTCCACAGAATTGGCAGTCTAATTCCAGAGGAAGAAGCAACTCCAAAATTTGCCCAATTATATATTTATGACACAGTGAATGAGATATCTAACAGATTTAATCATTTTAGGTATAAATCTTATTTGGTATATTTTATACAATAGTTTTGAATATTTTTGTTTTGTTTATGTGACCACTTTTTTTTTTTTTTTTAATATTATCCATATCAAATGAACAACACAAAGATCTAGACAAAACATTAGTTGAAGACTTCACAAGAATGGTGGATGAACACAATGTCTTAGCTAAGTCTTTTAGGAAAGTCCTTGACCACCTACAACATAATAGCACATCTAATGTGTGCCTAAGGTTGTTTTGAAACAGAACAAAGGATCCAAGAACACATAATATGTCATCATGTGATGAGGTTTCTGCTTTAATAGTTGGTGATTTGGACAACCTTGATCTTGGTCGAGACATTATTGTTAGAAAGACATCCAACTACTTGGAGAAAATAAAAGAGACTCATGCTTCGTTCTTACCTCTTCAGTATCCGTTGTTGTTTCCATTTGGTGAGGACCAATATCAAGAAAACTTTCCTATTAGAGAGAATGTTATGAAGGAAGGAAAACGAAAGAGGATACGCGTTACATTGAGAGACTTTATTGCATTCTGCATACAAGAGAGATATTTCGAACATGGCATTATTGTAAATGCTGGCAGGCTATTTCAACAGTTTGTGGTTGATTGTTTCTCTATGATAGAGTCGCAAAGGTTATACTTGATACGAATGAACCAATCGACAATTAGATGTGACATATTAAGTGGTTTACAAGAAGCAATTCATAGCGGAGAAACCCATACATTTGCAGTTGGAAAACGTGTATTATTGCCAGCATCTTTTACTGGAGGTCCACGATACATGTTTAATAACTGTCAAGATGCAATGGCGATTTGAAAAAAGTTTGGGTATCCTAATTTGTTTATCACCATAACGTGCAATGCTAATTGGCAAGAAATAAAAAACTTTGTTTCTATTAGAGGCCTTAGAGCAAGTGATCGTCCAGATATCGTTTGTAGAGTATTTAAAGCAAAACTTGATCACATGATGAATGATTTTAAAAAAGAAAAAATATTTGGCGAAATTGTTGCAGGTAATATTTACTATTTTTGTATTTCTTTTCTTATTACTTTTATACAAATATATATTTATGAACTTATGAATTTTACAAATTAATATATTTTAAATTTCTTTGATAGGGACATATACCATAGAGTTTCAGAAGATGGGATTGGCACACACACACATTTTGTTATGGCTTGGAGGTTCGAATTCATTAAAGACAGGTAATGACATCGACAAGTTCATTTCAACAGAATTACCTGATTGTAATTTATATCCAAAACTTGCAAATGTTGTTTCAAGTTTCATGCTACATGGTCCATGTGGATCTTTCAATCCAAAATCTCCGTGCATGAAAGATGGCAAGTGCTCAAAGTATTTCCCAAAGGATTACCAACCTTCAACTATAGTTGACGATGAAGGTTATCCAAAGTACAAGCGACAAGATACTGGTTTGTCTGTTTTGAAAAAAGGAATCAGTTTGGACAATAGGTTTGTAGTTCCATACAATCCACATTTGTTGATGAAATGTCAAGCACATGTCAATGTTGAGTATTGCAACAAGGGAAACTCAATAAAGTATTTGTTTAAGTATGTTAATAAAGGACCAGATAGAGCCACAATAGAGATTTCAAACCGAACAGAAAATGGCCAGGTACTTGATGAGATAAAACAATACTATGAGTGCAGATATTTGGCCTCGTGTGAGGCTGTTTGGAGAACTTTTGAGTACGACATCCATCAAAGGTGACCCCGTGTGAGGCTTTCATTTCACCTTGAAAATGAGCAATCTGTTGTAATGTATTCAGAAAATTATCCAATTCAATCTATTGTGGCGCGTAATGAAGAACTTGACACAATGTTTTTGGCTTGGTTTGAGGCAAACAAAAAGTATCCTGAAGGAAGAGAATTGACTTATGCTGAATTTCCTACAAGGTTTGTTTATATAAAAAATAGCAGAACATGGCAGCCCAAAAAGCAAGGTAATTCAATTGGAAGACTTACTTATATTCCCCCAAGAGGTGGGGATGTTTATTTTTTGAGACTCCTATTGACAATACAAAAATGGTGCACAAGTTACAATGATATTAAGAAAGTGGATGGCACAACACATATAACCTTTAAGGGGGCGTGTTTTGCACTTGGGTTGCTGCAAGATGACAACGAATTTGTGTATGCTATTACTGAAGCAAGTCAGTTGGCCTCTGGACATCAATTGAGGAGATTATTTGTTATATTATTGTTCATGAATTCAATGACAAATCCTTTTGTTGTTTGGGAAGCTACATGGAAACTTTTATGTGATGGAATTTTATACGAAAAAAGGAAAATGTTAAACAACCCAGGTATGCAATTAAATATTAAATACTATATATATTAATTTTGTGTTATTATTATTAATATTTTACAACACTAACTATATGATTAAAATCATTCTCTTTGATTCAGGCCTTCAAATAAGTGACGATGAGTTAAAAAATATTTGTTTGGTTGAGTTGGACCAACTACTTTTCATGAGTGGTAAATCTCTTAAAAGTTTTAAGACCATGCCATGCCCTACCCATTCAAATATGAATCAATTTGAAAATAGGTTTTTGGCTGATGAATTAAACTATGACAAAGATGAGTTAGCTGCAACCCACATCTCATTATTGTCATCCTTAACCGCAGAACAAAGGTCAGTGTATGACCAAATTATTACTTCTGTGATGACTAATTCAGGAGGGTTTTACTTCTTATATGGATATGGAGGCACAAGAAAAACATTTATCTGGAGAACTTTATCAGCTGCACTGAGATCCCAAGGTTCAATTGTTTTAAATATTGCCTCCAGTGGGATTGCAGCTTTATTATTACCTAGAGGAAAAACAACTCATTTCGCATTAAAGATTCCTTTGGTTACAACCGAAACATCTACATGTGACATCAAACAACGCACTGATAGAGCTAATCTTATCATACATTCTAAGCTTATTATATGGGATGAAGCTCCAATGCTAAATAAATTATGTGCTGAAGCTGTAGATCGTACTTTCATTGATATCATGAGGACTGTAGATGAGGCTAACCTACATAAACCATTTGGTGTGAAGGTAGTTGTTTTTGGAGGTGATTTTAGACAAATATTACCTGTTGTTAGAAAAGGTTGTAGGCATGATATAGTGGCAGCTTCAATAAACTCATCTGAATTATGGAAATACTGCAAGGTTTTGACATTATCAAGAAACATGCGCTTAGCATCTGCAGAACCCAATGCATATACTAATGACATTGAAGATTTTGCAAATTGGATGCTTGATATTGGAAACAGTAAACATGACTCAAATGAGTTAGGAGAGAGTATTATTAATATTCCTGAAGACTTATTGGTAACAAATTCCCAAAATCCTCTATCATCTCTGTTTGAATTGACATATCCATTGCTTTTACAGAAGATAAACAATTTGAAATACTATGAAGAGAAGACAATACTTGCTCTGACTCATGATAATGTAGACATCGTTAATGATTATATTTTATCATTAATTCCGGAAGAGGAAAAGGAATACGTTAGTTCAGACTCAACTGTCCTTTCTGATGAAAATTGTGTTGTGCAGGGAGATTGGTTCACACCAGAATTTTTGAATGACATGAAATGTTCAAGAACTCTATTGAATTATTGTTCTCATTTATTTTCTTAACGTTTGTTATTGCTTGATCAACTTTAAAATGTTCTACGATTCATATTTTGAAATGGAAATGGACTTTACAAATGTCTGAGATGAGAAATTCATGATATTGTAGTATAGGGATAGATGCAGGTCATGAAACCAATTAAATTTGCTGTAAAGACAGTAATTTAAAAAGAGAATTCTTGTACCGTAAAGTGTAATTCTAATCTTAAATCCTCTAAGGAATTAGCGGTTACTTTAGAATTAAAGGTTTTATCACAAGTCATTAGGGCAAGAATAATAAAGAGAATTCGGTAATAATTCAATAAAATAATTTAGTAACTAGGATCAAATTAGAAACCAAAGTTTGATTCAAAGTGAAACTCATCTATGACATTTTCTTATTATAAAGTATCAATCTTATTACTGTTGTTAGTTTTAAATACTATTTCAATCAATTCAGAAACTTTTTGTTCATTTTTAGTAATCAAATATAATTCAATGGTAAAATGCAATCCTTGAGTTCGACACTCAGTAATACCATTTTAATTATTACTTGCAACGATTCAGTACACTTGCTGAAACGCTATCAAGTGTTTGGTGCCATTGCCGGAGATTGCCATATCACTATTGAATTATGATTTATTTACTTAATTGGAATTTTTTCCTCTGCAATAAAATTTTTGTTTTATTTTATTTATTTATTTTTCTTTATTTTAAAACTTTTCATTACTCACAATTTGTCTAACCTTGTATGCGAGGTCAGTCCTCAACTGGACTTCTCTATGATCTAGAAATCGAAAAAACTGCAAAAGCAAATCGAAAGGCGGTTCCAGAAAAGGAGACATATGGAAAGACAATTAGTAGTGGAAGAAGAGAATCTGGGGGATTTCTTCATATTTGTTGAGATGATTGGTCCACCACTACCTGAACGTACCATCGACGAGTATGGGAATCTAGATGCAAACCGTGCACGGTTGGCCATCAATAACAAACCAGTTACAATCAATAAATATCTCATAAACTTCTTTGAACTATGTGAAACAATGAAGGTGGATGGTTGCTCTGAAGAAGGCAAGAGGTTGTGACTATTTCCATTGTCATTAAAAGATGATGATAAGGAGTGTCTTAATTCTTTACCCTCCAATGACATCACCACATTGGACGACCTTGAAGATAAGTTCTTGCAACAATACTTTCCCCCCAACTGTGTTCGTTAGAAAAAGGCAAGAGATTTCCAGTTACAAACAAAAGGAAGGAGAATCTCTTCGTGACACTTATAGGAGGTTCAAGAGTATACTAGCAGGATGCCCCAATCATGCTTATGACGACATTGATCAAATGCAAATATTCTGTAATGGTTTAAGGCCTAGCACTAGAATTATGTTGGATGCTACAGTAGGTGGTTCTTTGAATTACAAGACCACATCAGAAGCACACAAAATTATCGAGATCATGACATCAAATGAACAAATGATGTTGTATGATAGATATGTTGGGTCAAAAAGTGGTATGCTGCAACTGAATGTTCTGGATGTTAGGTTAGCTCAAGGGAAGTTGCTCTTAAAACAGATAGAGGATGTTATGTTTCTTGCTAAGTGGCCCCTATAAAATTGTTGAAACATACTAGTTGTGACTTATGTGGGGGAGCACATAAAAATGGAGCTTGTGAAGTACCGGATGAAGATGATACAAAAGAACTAGAAAAGGTGAAATTTATGGGTAACAACGGGAAGTAGAACAATCCATACTCTAGTACGTACAATCTGGGTTGGAGAAACCATCCAAATTTTTTATGGAAATATCAAGAGGGTGGATCTCAAGGTCAACAAGGAGCTCAAGCAAATCAAGTTCCACCTCGAAAAGCTTCTTGGGAGAGTGATATTGAGAATTTAGTAACAAGCACAAGTTTTTTCATTGAAGAGTCAAGAGCCATCTAGAAAAATAACTCAGCCTCAATAAAGAATCTTGAGACTTAACTAGGTCAAGTTGCTCAAAAACTAGCACAAAGAGTGTCTGGAAATTTTCCTAGTGACACAATTCCGAATCCGCAAAATAATGTCAATGTCGTGACAACAAGGAATAATAAGGTAAGTGAACCAGTACCACCTAAAGCCAAAAAGGGTGGGAGTACTTCAGCTCCAACCCACTAGGAAGAAATGGTCACCCCGACATCAGTTGAGGAGGACATCGCTCTTGAAAAAGAGGAAGAACCTGTGATGCAGAAAAAGGAGACACTGCCAAAGTCAGAAATTCGACTTCCGTTTTCTCAAACATTAAAAAAGGAAGAAACTAAAAAACAATTCATTAAGTTTCTTGATGTTTTTAAAAAATTACAAATTAACATTCCTTTTGTAGAAGCACTAGAGTAGATACCGACATACGCCAATTTCGTGAACGAGATTCTATCAAAGAAAAGGAAAATCGGCGGTGAAACAGTGATGCTTACCCAAGAGTGCATTGCTATTCTACAGAGGAAGCTGCCACCTAAGCTCAAGGATCCTAGAAGCTTCTCTATTCCTTGCGCTATTGGGGATATAACTTTTGGGAAAACCCTATGTAATCTTAGGGCTAGTGTGAGTGTTATGCCTCTTTCCATATACAAAAGGTTAGACATTGGAAGAGTCAAAGACACACAACTGATGTTACATTTTGCAGATCGCTCAATGAAACACTCGTATAGGGTGGTGGAAGATGTGTTGGTCAAAATAGATAAGTTCATTTTCAGTGGATTTTGTAGTATTAGACATGGAGAAAGACAATGACATCCCCTTAATCTTAGGGAGACCATTCTTAGACACAGGGAGAGCTATGATTGATGTGGCAGATGGCACCTGAACCTTTAAGGTAAATGAGGAAACTGTTACATTCAATATTCTAAAAGCTATATAGCATTCAAACAAAAGAGAAAGGTGCAACCGAATTGAGAATTCGATTCGATAATCAATGAAGAAGTTGAACATCAAGTACCCATTTTGCCGTTAGAAAGAGT
>NC_021165.2:26888083-26893130 GCF_000331145.2 Cicer arietinum | reverse complement strand
AAAGAGTGTTGTGCCTACACCAAGGTATTGTTAAAGATAATGAATATCCAAGAGTGAAAGATGATTTATTCATATTAGAAGCATCACCATCCAACTCCCCCTACTTCCATACTACATGGGAGGAGTTGAAAAGGAATGAAGACGAATATATAGAGAAAAAGAAAGAAAAGCCACTAATTGAACTCAAGCAATTGTCACCTCACTTGAAATATGTATCCCTTGGTGAGAAAGATGATGTATTCTTTGTGTCGTATAATACACCTTGACAATGGTTGAGGCGTCAAGCTAATAATTTTAAAGAAGCGATTCGTGGGAGGCAACCTATAGGTAGAGGTAACTTTTATTTTTGCAATCTTATTTTTTTTTTTTTTATATAAAAAAAATTTGTTTCTTTTTAATTGTGTGTAAACGTGGACTATGATGAAGAATTTTTAATAACTTGAAGCTAGTCTTAAACTATTTGTTTCAGATTTTGAAATTTAAACTCTATTTATTTGCTCAATTCGATAAGTTTCACTAATGCATGTATTATTGATTACTCATTGGTTGTCGAAGTCTCACTTACTAGTTTTTTTAATAAAAAAACTAGATAAATTTTATAGTGACATATTTGACATCATTTAGATAGTTCATACTCTCTCTTATTATCTTAGTTGTGAGCTTTTGGGCCTAAACACTTTAATTCTTTGTTGTATGGTTATCCAGACATGTGTTATCCCTTTATAACTTGCATTAATTCTTACTTGCATCACTTGTAATTTATGCATACACTGAGACAATTTTGTTTGGTCGTTTGAGCCTTTTTAACTATCCTATGCAAATTTTATCATTTGTTAGCCCCTTTGAGTCTTGCCCTTTCTTTCGGTTACTAGCCACATTACAAGCCAAATACTTGACTTTAATTACATCACCTTACTTGGAGTTAGGTAGAAAAACCATTGTCTCGTCTTGGTAAAATTCTAAGTTTGGGGTTGCTCATGGGATAGCAACTTTTAAAGTTTGGGATGGTGATTCTCACAATTAAAAAAAAAAATCCAAAGACAAATAAAAAATGAAGAAGAATTTTTTTTTTTTCAGTTTGTTTACTTTAATAAATAAAATCTTCTTGGTTCTTTTGTCAATGTTTGAGAATCTCCACAATGAAAATGTGAAGAAAACAAAAGTGGTAGAATAATTTGAAAATGTGTACCTAACTCCAAGTAGTAAAGCCTATTATTCCAAAATGTCATAACCTTACCTAAACCCCATTACAACATGAAAGTCCTCTAAAAGTATAAGTGTCTGTTGCATTGTGATTGCTAACTCGAATTTTTTCAAGCTTATGATATCGTGATGCATGTTCTAGGATTTGAGTGATAAATTTATAACCCTTGCTAAGCACTTGATAGAAATTTTAGTGGGATTGTGTGAAGAGAGAGTTGAACTTGATGAATGAATGCTAAAGTGTACAAATTGTGTTGTTTTTTGTTTGTAAGCAACCATAGAGCATGGTGAATATTTTGTAGTAGCTGGAACCTTGAGAATTGAGTTTGATTTGATTTGAGAACTTAAGTGTAAGTTTGATTTTAACTGTACCAAATCTAAAATTAATTGTTGCTTGGGGCCAAGCAATAGATTAAGTTTGGGGTTGTTATGACTCTTCATCATATACATATTTTTCATTGTTTTTAGTCTTATCTATATTTAATCATTAGTTAACTTAAGGGGTTATTTGATGTATTTTGTTTATTTTAGTTTGTGGATTCAATGAAATATGTATGTTCTTATTTCCTTGATTAAGTAGAGATTTTTCGTACTTTTGCGTTGTTTCCTTGTTTTAATGCAGTGCTGAATTTTGGTGAGAAATCAACATGACCTACGTTGAGCATTTAAGCCATATAGTACAAATGACAGCTATGATCCATAACTACAACTTTAATGAAGACACCGGAATCCAATTCAGACTTCAAAGAGGATCAAAATGCAGAAAACGTCAAATCGAAGAAGTTATGTGCCTAAAGCGCAACAGCTGCGCCTAGGGCGCATTTCTGCACTGATGAATCTATCCATTCGCGCTTGCACTGTGTAACAAGATGAAACCCTTATTTTCTATTATTTGATTTCTAGTTATATGAATGAGTTTTTTGAATTATTTTTCTCATCTTTGTGCTTAATGCTTTTTATTACTTGATCATTATTAAAATGTTCGATGATTCGTATTTTAAAACGAAAGAGAATTTTACGAGAATTTATGTACGGCTAATTCTTCGGAATTCATGAAACCAATTAAATTAGTTGCAAAGGCAGTAGTTTCACAAGAGAATTTATATACGGTAAGACTTAATTCTAATCTTCAATCCACTAAGGAATTAGGAGTTACTTTGAAATCAAAGGTTTTGTCACTAAGACATTAGGGCAAGAATAATAAAGAGAATTTGGTAATAATTCAATAAAGGAATTCAATAACTAAGATCAAATTAGACCAAAGGTTGGATTTGAAGTGAAACACATCCCTGACATTTTTCTTATGATAAAGGATCAATTTTATTACTGTTGTTGATTTCAAATATCATTTCAACCAATTCGGAAAACTTATTGTTAAGTTTTAGTAATTAAATACAATTCAATAGTAAAACGCAATCCTTGAGTTCGACACTCGGTACTACCGTTTTATTATTACTTGAAACGATTTAGTACACTTGCTAAAACGCTATCAACAAGCGTCATCAAAAACGAAAAAGAACGAGTTAATTCTTACACGAACAGTTACAGGGTGGAGAGTTTGTATTGATTATAGAAGATCGAACAATGCTACGAGGAAAAATCACTTCCATCTCCCTTTCTTTGACTGTTTGCTATGTTTTGAATATAGTTCCTAAATCTAAAAACGAAACATCTCCTTAAGAAATTTTAAAGAAAAGACAAATGAACTTGTTTTATTTACGAACTTGGGATTGTCTTGCTTATGTCACAATTGATCTCAAGCGAATTAAACTCGCCAATAGATCGTATAGGTTTTATGACCTAAATACAAAAGTGATTATAGAGTCAAATGATGTTGACTTCTATGAAAATAGATTCCTTTTCAAATCGTGAAATAGTGGGGGCAGCGAACCAAGTCACATTCATGTGATAAGAAGCACTAAAAGCAACAAACAAGGTGAAAAAAATCTCGAAGAAGTAAGAGAACAAGAGTTGCTAAAGATTACATACCCAATTATAAGACCTATACCTTATAAGAGGGTCTTGCAAATCTTCAAGAAGCTTTGTCATAGTTGGATGCAGATTTATGGCAAAAAGCTATAAATGATGGGATGGATTCTCTAGAATCTAACAAGACCTGAAATTTAGTAGACTTACCTCCTAGTTGCAAACCGATAGGTTGTAAATAGATATTAAAAAATAAACTAAACCCCGATGGAACTGTTGATAAAGATTACTAGGTCAGAATAGGGAATTTCTTTGGATCAATCTCACTATGTTGAAAGTATCCTATAGAAATACACATACTTTGACTGTTAATCTGCTTGTACACCATATGTTTCAAATGTGAAACTTTTCAAGAACATCGATGAAGTTATTAGACAAACTAAATATGCGAGCATCATTGGCAGCCTCAAGTATGCCAATGATTGTACTAGACCTAACATTGCCTACGTCGTGCGACTATTGTGTAGGTTTTCCAATAGACCTAGTATAGAGCAGTGAAATACTATCAAAAGAGTCATAAGATACCTAAAAAGGACCATGAGTCTCAGATTACATTATCAAAGATATCTTATCGTCGTTGAACGATACAATGATGCTGATTGGAACATATATCATATGACTCCAAAGAAACTAGTGTGTATATTTTTAGTATAGTCGGTGGTGTTGTATGTTGGACATTGAAGAAATAGAAGATACTAACTCAGTCCACTATGAAGACTGAAATGATAGCATTGGCTACTGCTAGTGAACAAGCAAGATGGTTAAGATGCTTGCTATCTAGGTTCCCTTTATGGAAAAAATCTATGTCAGTTGTATTGATCCATTGCGATAGTACCACGATTATTGCCAAGATTGACAATCAATATTACAACGATAAGATACGACAAATACGTCATAAGAACAACACTGTTAGAAAGTTACTTTCTAAAGGAGTTGTTATAATGGATCATGTAAGCACCAACGAGAATTTAGCGAATTCTTTGACGAAATGATTAGCTAGAGAGAAAGTCTTCAATACATCCAAAAGGATGAGACTATTTCCTATAGAGCCACTAATGATGGTAACCCGATCTCAAATACTGGAGATCCGAAGAATTAGGTTCAATGGGTAATAACAAGTTGTGAAGTGATATAAGATGAACATTCTATTATAAATTAGAAAAGCATAATTCTTGAAGCAACAATAGGATGAGGTAATAGAAACTCTTAATGAGATCTATAATCTATGTGGAGTGGAGTACATAGCTACATGAGTACTCTTGATAGACTCACATATGTGAATGTGGAAGTAAAACCACTTCATTGGGAATTTTGAGGCAGAATTCTTAGAGCGCTCATTATACTGGGATAGACGTGCAGGATCATTAACACACAAACTTTTGATAATACACCTTATAAAAAGGTTGTGTATGAGTTTGATGTTAGAGATAGAGTTCAAGACTATGAGTCACTCTTGTTGAATCTAAATCTTACTTACTATGCAAAGGTTCAAGTCAGAAGTTACATCTGTTTATGCACAATCTTAAAAAAGCGCTTGACGCAACTTCAGAATTTTTTGTTAAGTATGTTAGGGTGTGAATTTAAAATTTGTTGAAGTCCCATATTGGAAAGCTCTCATATATTGAGTAGTTTTCAATTCTATAAATACTAAAGGTCCAGATTGGATATTTAGCATATGTGGGTTTGCTTCCATCACTATATAAAAAGTGTCAAACTCTTCTGAAAAACACACTAAAATTGGATGCATTTCCCAACTTTATCTCTTCACCCTCATTTGTTTGATGCACTTCTGAGGCACTTATTCCCTTTCTTTTTGTTCCTTTGATTAGTGATCATAATACCACTATCCTTTAAGAGC
>NC_021165.2:26885733-26888073 GCF_000331145.2 Cicer arietinum | reverse complement strand
GCGGTTTTTACGCGTAGCCCCGTCGATTTTTTAGTGGTCCTAATACCACTATCCTTTTAGAGTGGTTTTATTTATTTATTGTAGTCCCGTCGATTTTTGAGTGGTCCTAATACCATTATTCTTTTAAGATAGTTTATGTGTCGTAGTCCTTTTAATCTATGACTGGTCATAGTACCATATTATGAGTGACTTCAACTGCCATATTGAGGGTGTAATTCTAGAACGGCTTTCCACGGTACAATAAAACCCTAATACACTTTGAATGGGTTGTTTTATCCTATGGACTTTCTGGTTAATAGTTTGTCTTGCACAATTTGGGCAGTTTCGCAAAACATCTTAAAGAGAGTGACCTAGTGTGCAACTAAACCAATTAATATATTTGGTGATTGAAATTTGTTTTGAATTAGTTTTTCAAAACTCAAAAACAACATATACACTGTCGGTGTAAAGAGTTTTTCCACATTTAGTCAATCACAACTATTATATCATTAAAGATATTTGACTTTTACCTAACTACTTTTGAGGTCATGCATATGAATGTTTGTGATATGCTCACAGTGTAAAACATTTTACACTGACGATGTATGACAATTAAACTTTTATAATATTAATTTTTTCATCTATTTTGCATAATAAAGATCAAATTAAATTAGAAATTTTAATAATAGTTTATAACTGCTCAAAAATTGACAAACAATAATCCCTAAAAATGCACCAAATTACAGTTTATCAAATCTTTAAAAAATAAAAATAAAAAATTCATTTTAAAAAAAGCTAAATATGATATCTTTTTAATATTTGAGGTGTTAGAACACAAGTTGTACAATTTGATAATTCTATAACTCGTATCTTATGCTACACTAAAATTGACTTTTAAATTCGATAAACTAGATGTGATATCTTTTTATTCTTTGAGTTGTTATAACATAAGTTATACAACCTTGTGGTTCTAAAGTTCATTTTTCTAACCAAAATAAAAAAAATATTCTTAAATGGGCTAACTAGACGTGAAATTTTTTAATTTTGGAGTTTTTGAGACACAAGCTCTACAATTTGATAGTCTTAAAACTCGTTTTTGAAAACAATTATTTAAATAAATAAAAAAACTCATTTGATTTCATCAAAACAACTTTTTTTACCTTACTTACTTATCAACAACAAAACACGGTTGTCCAAAAACAATCAATGCATTTGTATTTTCTACCAAAGAACTACATATTTTTCATTTCTCAATCACACTGAGAGATACATAGAGCGAGTGCACACTCTTGCTAAGCACAATAAGATATTTTTGCCTATCCCTTTAAATACAATTTTTTTTTATTTCAAAATCAATTTTTATAAACAAAAAAACATGTTATATTTTCTTTTTAATAATAAGAAGAAATAAATATTTTAAAGTTTCCGTAAATATTTGCACAATTAATTATCAACCCCCGAACCTCAACGGAAAGTATTTTGAATTTGAGATCTCTTGAATAACTTTAGAAATGTTTCTTGATATTTTTGCAACGTAATGATTCAATGATTTTCTTGATTTTTAATTGGTGATGATGCATGAGTACTGTTTTTTTTTATAGTAATAGAAATGATGTTGTAATTTTTCTGACCATTGCAGGGAATGTGCACACAACTAGTACGGTCCTGTACTATTGGGACAACTGGTGTAAATTTTAAATTTTATTTTTGTCCTATTTTGCGCCTTAAAATATTATTCAAAGAAAACTCTTGTTTAAGACGAATATGGATGTTTGTTGTTCAAGATGAATCACATTCGATGAATAGATTTGAACGAATAGGGGAATGGAGCATTAGATGATACTTATATAGTAATATTTCATAGAAAGAGTTTATCCAGACTATTGAGTCATATAAGAGGATTTTACTTTTCTTACAATGTTGACCAATGAATAAAGTTACTTGAATATCATACGAATCAGTTGGTACACTTAAGCAAATGAAACAGACAAATGTAAGTTGATAGATGAGAAAACATTGACCAGAGGATTGATTGAATAACTCAAGCGAGGAATCAAAATATGTGTTTCTTTGGCCAGAGGAAATTTGAAATTTTCATCAAAAGATCTACACACTTAGAAAATACGTTAAAGTGTAATTGTTCTTCCATATACTTTGTTATCATCAAAACCAAAATTACAGATCATTATTTTTTAAATCAACTTGATTTTAATAATTTTAAGGTTGTAGAGACACAATCGAAATGATCAAACAGTTTTGGTGGGGCTACATCAAATGTGAGAAGAAAAAGTTCCAATGATAAACTGTAATGAATTTTGTATACCAAAAAATAGAGGGGGGGGGGGGGGGGGATGGCATTGA
>NC_021165.2:26872321-26883345 GCF_000331145.2 Cicer arietinum | reverse complement strand
GCGGTTTTTACGCGTAGCCCCGTCGATTTTTTAGTGGTCCTAATACCACTATCCTTTTAGAGTGGTTTTATTTATTTATTGTAGTCCCGTCGATTTTTGAGTGGTCCTAATACCATTATTCTTTTAAGATAGTTTATGTGTCGTAGTCCTTTTAATCTATGACTGGTCATAGTACCATATTATGAGTGACTTCAACTGCCATATTGAGGGTGTAATTCTAGAACGGCTTTCCACGGTACAATAAAACCCTAATACACTTTGAATGGGTTGTTTTATCCTATGGACTTTCTGGTTAATAGTTTGTCTTGCACAATTTGGGCAGTTTCGCAAAACATCTTAAAGAGAGTGACCTAGTGTGCAACTAAACCAATTAATATATTTGGTGATTGAAATTTGTTTTGAATTAGTTTTTCAAAACTCAAAAACAACATATACACTGTCGGTGTAAAGAGTTTTTCCACATTTAGTCAATCACAACTATTATATCATTAAAGATATTTGACTTTTACCTAACTACTTTTGAGGTCATGCATATGAATGTTTGTGATATGCTCACAGTGTAAAACATTTTACACTGACGATGTATGACAATTAAACTTTTATAATATTAATTTTTTCATCTATTTTGCATAATAAAGATCAAATTAAATTAGAAATTTTAATAATAGTTTATAACTGCTCAAAAATTGACAAACAATAATCCCTAAAAATGCACCAAATTACAGTTTATCAAATCTTTAAAAAATAAAAATAAAAAATTCATTTTAAAAAAAGCTAAATATGATATCTTTTTAATATTTGAGGTGTTAGAACACAAGTTGTACAATTTGATAATTCTATAACTCGTATCTTATGCTACACTAAAATTGACTTTTAAATTCGATAAACTAGATGTGATATCTTTTTATTCTTTGAGTTGTTATAACATAAGTTATACAACCTTGTGGTTCTAAAGTTCATTTTTCTAACCAAAATAAAAAAAATATTCTTAAATGGGCTAACTAGACGTGAAATTTTTTAATTTTGGAGTTTTTGAGACACAAGCTCTACAATTTGATAGTCTTAAAACTCGTTTTTGAAAACAATTATTTAAATAAATAAAAAAACTCATTTGATTTCATCAAAACAACTTTTTTTACCTTACTTACTTATCAACAACAAAACACGGTTGTCCAAAAACAATCAATGCATTTGTATTTTCTACCAAAGAACTACATATTTTTCATTTCTCAATCACACTGAGAGATACATAGAGCGAGTGCACACTCTTGCTAAGCACAATAAGATATTTTTGCCTATCCCTTTAAATACAATTTTTTTTTATTTCAAAATCAATTTTTATAAACAAAAAAACATGTTATATTTTCTTTTTAATAATAAGAAGAAATAAATATTTTAAAGTTTCCGTAAATATTTGCACAATTAATTATCAACCCCCGAACCTCAACGGAAAGTATTTTGAATTTGAGATCTCTTGAATAACTTTAGAAATGTTTCTTGATATTTTTGCAACGTAATGATTCAATGATTTTCTTGATTTTTAATTGGTGATGATGCATGAGTACTGTTTTTTTTTTTTTTTATAGTAATAGAAATGATGTTGTAATTTTTCTGACCATTGCAGGGAATGTGCACACAACTAGTACGGTCCTGTACTATTGGGACAACTGGTGTAAATTTTAAATTTTATTTTTGTCCTATTTTGCGCCTTAAAATATTATTCAAAGAAAACTCTTGTTTAAGACGAATATGGATGTTTGTTGTTCAAGATGAATCACATTCGATGAGTAGATTTGAACGAATAGAGGAATGGAGCATTAGATGATACTTAGATAGTAATATTTCATAGAAAGAGTTTATCCAGACTCAACGGAAAGTATTTTGAATTTGAGATCTCTTGAATAACTTTAGAAATGTTTCTTGATATTTTTGCAACGTAATGATTCAATGATTTTCTTGATTTTTAATTGGTGATGATGCATGAGTACTGTTTTTTTTTATAGTAATAGAAATGATGTTGTAATTTTTCTGACCATTGCAGGGAATGTGCACACAACTAGTACGGTCCTGTACTATTGGGACAACTGGTGTAAATTTTAAATTTTATTTTTGTCCTATTTTGCGCCTTAAAATATTATTCAAAGAAAACTCTTGTTTAAGACGAATATGGATGTTTGTTGTTCAAGATGAATCACATTCGATGAATAGATTTGAACGAATAGGGGAATGGAGCATTAGATGATACTTATATAGTAATATTTCATAGAAAGAGTTTATCCAGACTATTGAGTCATATAAGAGGATTTTACTTTTCTTACAATGTTGACCAATGAATAAAGTTACTTGAATATCATACGAATCAGTTGGTACACTTAAGCAAATGAAACAGACAAATGTAAGTTGATAGATGAGAAAACATTGACCAGAGGATTGATTGAATAACTCAAGCGAGGAATCAAAATATGTGTTTCTTTGGCCAGAGGAAATTTGAAATTTTCATCAAAAGATCTACACACTTAGAAAATACGTTAAAGTGTAATTGTTCTTCCATATACTTTGTTATCATCAAAACCAAAATTACAGATCATTATTTTTTAAATCAACTTGATTTTAATAATTTTAAGGTTGTAGAGACACAATCGAAATGATCAAACAGTTTTGGTGGGGCTACATCAAATGTGAGAAGAAAAAGTTCCAATGATAAACTGGTGGGGGTGGGGGGGGGGGGGGGGGGGGGGGGGTTAGGTTTTAGAAGTATTAGAGCTTTTAATCTAGTGTTTCTTGCAAAATAGAGAAGACAAATTCTCTCAGATCATGACTCTTTACTTTCAAAATATGTGAAATTTTGTTATTTTCCCTATAGCAATGTGTTAAAGGCTCATTTTGTCTACTTGTAATTGGAGAAGTATCCATAAGACTTTATGGATTCTTAATAAAGTTTGTACGAGGTTAGATTTGAATATTTTATAAAGGGCAACTAATTAACTCTTCAAAATTGGTTACAAAACTTAGTCTTACGATCCTCTTCTCAATAATAATATTATTTTATAAATTTATAAATTATAAAATTATTTTATAATTATTTATAATTAATTTATAATTTATAAATTATTTTACAATTTGATAATTTATATATATTTAAAACAGACCCCCGAATGCCACCTCATTCTATTTCATCCACCTATACAAATATTTCCCACATCAGCTTTTAGCTGATGTGGACCTCTCCTCTTTTCTGCCCTCTCAATCATGCTCTCAATGTCTAATCTTCTTCAATCCTCTTCTCAATAATAATATTATTTTATAAATTTATAAATTATAAAATTATTTTACAATTATTTATAATAAATTTATAATTTATAAATTATTTTACAATTTGATAATAATTTATAATTTATATTATTATCAAATTATTTTATAAGTTATTTTATAATAAATTATAACTTATTTTATAATATTATTAGTCATTTACCAATCGTAATAATTTATATTATTAGTCATTAAATTCAATGGAAAAAAACCACCGATCACTCATAAATATTAACATAAATATTCTCCTTTCATTGACAATTATATTATTCCAATTATGGTGAGTAATGATATTTTATAATATTATTAATCATTTACCAATGGTAATAATTTATATTATTAGTCATTAAATTCAATAAATTAATGTAAAAGTTTAATTTTGTAATAATTTATATTATTAGTCATTAAATTCAATAAAAAAATACCTAATGACTCATAAATATCAACATAAATGTCCTTTAGGAACAATTATATTATTTCACTTATGGTGAGTAATGATTTTATACGTTAAAAATTAAATTACTCATTAATGTCAATCCATTTTTTTAGTAACATTTTATAAAATAAAAATATATATTATATTTGACAGAAAATACATAAATTTATTAAAAATAATCATAAAATACGAATATCTGAAAAATTATTAAAAAAGTTACTTCCAATTATTAAAATCTATCATCTATTATATATATTTAAAATAGACTCCGATGCCACAACAACTTTTTTTTTTTTACAAACTTTTGATGAAATATATTCAATAATTTTTTTTTACAACAATTTCTCATGCTCGCAATTAAAATATCATAATAATAAAACAAATAAATTTAGACTACGCTACAATATAATTCAACATTAACATTTTTTTAAAATAAAAAATATAAATATTTTTTACATCTTATTTTTGGGTTTGTATTTTATATTTTATTTCGTCAAATAAATACAAATATCATTATATGTTGAAAAATAAATTAACAATCAAAGTACAATGAGTCAAACAATTATCCTATATAATAAGTTATCATACGAATTTTATAAAATATTTTAAAAATTAAATTAGATGAGTGTGATAAACATGATTTTCCCTTATTTTAATTTTTCTAATCATATTCAATTATTACAAATTAATAAAATAATATTATAAAATAACTATATTTATAATACATAAAATATTATTTATAAAACTTATAAAATTAATTAATATTTATGCAGCGCGCGGGCCATAATGTAGTTTTATATAAATTGATAAATGCATGCACATATGAATAATGGGGAAGAGAGATTCGATTATGTATAATTTGATAATTGAACTAGGTAGCTAAAGGTACCTAGAGTTACTAGCTAGACCAACTTGTACTTAGTCAACAAAGGAAAAAATACAATATAGTACTTCCTTAAATGTATATGCAATATGTTGTATCAACAAGAACACAAAATCGCAAAGAACCCCAAATGAACCCAAATGAACCCGTTGATGTCTTGGTTGCAAGGATCTTAACTATTTATGAGATAGGAGTTACATTTTCTATCATATATTTAGATAAGTAATGCTGCACATTTTTCATTTTAATTTTAAATTGCTTGAGTTGAGTTCTATTTTTTAAATCAAAGTGGTGTTGATACTAATATTTTCTGTAGTGTTCTTGTTTCAATTTTTTGTTTTATACTTGTTTATCATGTTTTGTTATTGTTATAATTAGAGAAAATAGTTTTTGTTAATATGGTGAAAGGATAACTTGCGGGAATATGAAGAGATAACTTTGGACTTTTTGGTGGGAGGGTAAGTGCACAAGAAGAAGATCAAAAGTTAAATCCAAATAATTATTAAAAAATAATAAATAAATGATTACACTATAATAAGTAATCGGTACAACAACAACAAAAAAAGAGATGACGACATAGTTTTACACAAATTGATGGGTTTAAACACTTTTTAAACAACAAAAGTGTTTGAGACTTTGAGGGTGTCACCTTAATATTCCTTTATAAATAACTACATGTAATTACAACTCAAATAATAGCAATTATTCTATTATCTAATTTATCAAACATATTCTAAGAAAATAGATTATCTAGAATAAAGATGGATATTAATTCTTAATTAACACGACTTAAGTGTAGAAACTAATTCATCAATATAATTAAAATTTATTAAAAAAAGTGAACTTCTCTTTACATATATTTTTAGTTTAAGTATAATTTTAATTATTTATCTTTTATTTAATATATATTTTAGTTATTTATCTTTATTTTGATTCATTTTGGTTATTTATCATTTATAAGTAGTGTATTTTAATTTTTGGCACAATCACAATAAGTATTATATTAATATTCTAATTATTGAAATCCTTTGTAACAATTATTAATATCTATACAGTATAACATTCTTTCAAAAGAAACATTCATTTAACTCAATAAAATATTTGCACTTAAAAAAAATTTGTTACTGATAATATTTATCAGATTTTACTATATTTTTACCTCATCATTATTAAGATTACACGCTTAACTTAACAATTGTTTCAAGATTTGATCTTAATAGTTTATGATAATAATTATACAATTGTTTAAAAAAGTTATAATGAAAATTATTAAAATACACTACTTATATATGATAAAAAATTACAATAAATAAAAAAATAATATAAATGACCAAAATAAAACCCTAAAATTATATTTAGCCTATATTTTAACCAACACGTTGATTTAAACTATAGAAGCATGCAATACAATTTATTTTTCTTAGGCATTAATTCCTAAGAACGAAGATTTTTCGTAATAGCCTTACGGAAAACTAATCATTTCAAAGAAAAAAAATCGGCGCGTGTGATCTATCGTCATATTCCCACATATTACAGACAGAACTTGTAAACAAACAAAAAATGTGAATGGCTGAAAGCAATACTCTACATGATTTACTGATATACATGTCTAGATAGATAGACAAACAAAATACATTCAATAACCTCATGAATTTAAAATGCTAGACTTAGTTATATTTTCTTTCTTTTTCCCCCTCCTAAAGATAAATTAAATCATACTGTACTTGTGAAAAGCCAGAATAAAGGCTTCTCTTTCATGTATAAATAGTTACTGCAATTTTATTTAAGACTGGCACCTTTATACAACTGGTTTCAGAAAATTGACTTAGCCTAGTAACTAATAATAATGTTTAAATGGAGTTTTACTATTCTGAAGCTAGCATCTTCTTCAGCTCTTTTTTACTTACCTGAAATTTCAAACAAGAATAATTAATTTTCCTTCAAGTATGAACTTGGATCCTTTGCAGCAGCTATGTTAGAGAATCAAGTGTGAATAAGAAGCTTCGTGTTGGATTAAAATGAGTGTTGAGCAACATAAAAGGAGACTCATATACTTTGTTTTCAGATTTTGGATGAAGATATTGGTGGTGTCTAAATCACTTATGTGGCTTTTCTTAGCCAAATATGGAAATTTCTCCAGTATTTTAGGCTACCCTCATGACTTAAAAGGCTGCACTTGTGCAGCCACTGCAGAGTTATTAGACCTAAGGGAGAGAGAATAATTTGAATCATTGAATCCTAGATCTAATGGCTCTGCAATGATTGCACGAGAACCCAAACACTTCACAGTGAAAAGGTAAATGACATGTAATTAGGATAGCATAGAAGCAAAAGTAACTTACCTTCCCCATTGCATTGCGGGGGAGTGAGTCCCACAGGATTAGTCGAGTTGGTATCTAGCAAATATATAAACAAATTACTAAACGAAATTTACTTTTGAAAATCCTACAACTATGATGAATGTAAGATAAATAAATGCATCAGATTCAAAATGTCACATTGAGAAATATAATATTATAACAAGTGCTTTGTCTAAGTAAACTTCAGTATAAACCACCAGCATAAGAATCAATTGATAAATCAAGGAAACACAATTGATAAAATTATAAAAGGACAGAACAAAATCACCAGAATCATATGCATACAAAAATTTCAGAAAGATATGGAGAGTATGATGAACTTAAATCAGTATCACAAGCATTTTCCATACCACCACAAGTTGAAAGATATTGCGGTGAAACGGGTTTTTGGTGTCTATATTTTGTTTTCTACTATTATTCTTGATTCCTCTTTAATGGCATAGCAATAACCACCACTTAAGATTATATTTAAAATATTAACAAATAAATAAAGTACTTAAAATATGTATGCCTTATTTCTTTCTTGGACTACAAGTTTCGGATATCATAGTATCATTCACGATACTATGGTTTTTAATAAAAGAGGAGATAAAAATTTCAAAAATATTATATCTATAAAAGATAACATAAATAAAATAAGAAGGCCCAGAAAAGTGTCCATTGTGAACAGTCAGACAAAAAAAAAGAAATAAACAATGGCCATGTCACATACCTTGTAAGGTGCAATTTTATCTTTGGCCCATGTGGATAATTCTTCTAGGCTTAGAGCAGGCTTTGACTCTTCATCTCTCTTTCGTTTAACATCAGCCTCTGGCACAACAATCGCACCAACAATTTCTCCATAGTCTTTGTCTGGTAAGCCCAACACACAACATTCTGAGACAGATGGATGCTGCAAAACAATTCTGATTGTGAATATCATAGCATTCAAATTTCAAACGAAACAACTATATAGGGGGTTGTTAACAACAATTAACAACCATAGGATGAGAAAACGATAGCCACTTGCCTCTATTATAACTGATTCGATTTCTAATGCAGACAGCTTATAGCCACCAGCCTTGATTATATCCGCATTAGTACCTAATAAACAGTAGAGAATGTACAAAGTATGCATTATTACCATCAAAATCTAACTTCTACTACTCTGATGACAAAAATCTTGTGTCCTAGTTACTAGCAATTTAAGAATTTTGTTTCTTTGACAAATTGTTGATAACACTTCAAGCATGGTTTTTACTAGAATGTCCTAGAAATTGGAAAGATCCAGATCAAGGTTAATGTCCTATAAATTTAAATTTAGCTACATAAATATGCATGAGAACCATACAACATGTGTTGAGGAATATAGATTTCCTTACGTCCTAGAATGATGTAATATCCATCTTTATCTGTTGTAACTGCATCTCCGGTCTTAAAGAATCCATCTTCTGTAAATGATTCCTTTGTTACCTACATGGAAATAATAAATTTCTTAGAGGAAATTGTTATATTTCTTCTACATGGACCTTCTGTAACTAAAATTAATACTGTATTTTGGTAGGAGCTGAAAATCTCTCAATATTATTTACACAACACAGAGAGCCCAGCTCCTTCCAAAAGAGGGAAATTCTCAAGAAAACATAGATTTGGTAGTAAAAAGATTCAAACCTGACTGCCAAGGATCCAAAATCAAGGATCCTATTTTTGGGCATCGAGGTCAGCTTATGGTAAGAGTTCAAATCCCATATGGAACAGTTGTAAAATGGCTATTAGTGCCATCGTTTTTTTTAAACAGTCAAAGTTAGTATTGCTAGTATAACGCTAAGGGTGGGAATCGAACGCCGGACCTCCCTTATCACTCTACTCTCTAACTCTCCCACCCCAGCCACTATCAGCGTTATATCACCTATGCCACCAATCCACCATTATTTATAAGAATAAAATCAGCCCAATGGTTCCATTTACTTACTCAAAGCATGAACATCTGTGACTTGCTGCCCAAGACAAGCATGACTAGTGCAAAACCAATTACCATACCTGTGGTCAACAGTACCAAATTGTCAAAACATGGTGTTCCATCTCGTGACTGAACCCTCTATCTATCCTTCAGTAGTTGGGGCTCGATTACACATCCCAATATCAACTATGATGTTAACAAAGTTTGTCAATTTATATCCTTCCCGTTGAACACTCACTAGGTTGTTGTCAAAAGAATCCTAAAGTACTTAAGGATACTGCTCACTGTGGACTCCTACTTCAATTTCCTAAATTGCATAAACCTCTTACTTTGAGGGCCAAAAGACCCTGATGATGATCGCCATTCTACATCTAGGGCTGCAGTTTATCTTGGGCCCAACTTAGTTTCTTGGTGGTCCTGCAAACAAACAATGATCGCATGTAGCACTAATGAAGCAGAATATCAAAATCCGGCTCAAGTTACAGCAGTATTGTCTCACTCTTGAATGAGCTCGAAATTTCAGTCACCAATCTTGTTGTTTTTTGTGACAATCAGAGTATTGTCTCACTTGCCCATAAACTAGTTTTGCATCCTTGAACAAAACATATGGAATTTGATCTTTTCTTGGTGTGGGAGAAGGCTCTCTGCAAAGCAATTTTTTGTCATTTGTCAAGCATGTACCAAAACCAAAGATACTGTCGTGCAAATCTCATTAAGATAGAAAAACTAAATAAAAAATAATTTAGAGATTAAAAAATGGTAGGGTAATCCTAATCAGAGCAATTATCGAATGCTTTTCTTCCTCTGGTATTGCTGATCGACCAAGGCATCCACATCATCTAGAGACTGCAGTAAGCAATCTTAACCTAGGTCAAAGCCACCAACTCTACCCCATAATTTTCCTCTCTTCCTTATTCCTCTGCTTTCTCCCGATAAACATTTAGCTTTCTCCCTATGAGGACTGATAGAATCACAGAAAAATAGCGATCTGTGAACGTAAAATGATAGATAAAATGGGAATTTATTGATTTATGGAAGAAGGGAAAATTCTGATACAATGTATAACCAGAGCAAAGCTCCTCCAGAGAAAATAGTATCTCCTAATTCAATGCTAATTATAATTATTCATGAGCAATACTCCCCTACCCTCCTTTATTTATTCCCCTATGTGTAACTGAAATCCCTAGAATTTAATGAGTTTCTCTGCCCTGTCATTAATAGCCTGCTTATTCTCTTTTTTACCCTTACGGACATAAGTTCTCCACACTGCAGATTTGGACCTTTCACTAGTCTTAAGCCCACTAATTCTATCATTACCGCCATCAGGAACTGCAGCCTTGTCCTCAAGGCTGAGAGATGGAAATTGACTTTTTAGTAGTAATTCATCCTCCCAAGTTGTGTCTTCTACAGCTCTTCCTTCCCAACGCCCCAGCCATTGTCGCACCAGATGTCCTTCTTTCATCACTGATCTTGCAGCCAGCAATTCTTCCGGTTCTTCCCCCTCTTCTGCTTCCATTTCTAACCCGTCTGGTAGTTGAGATTCAGCAGAATAGTCTCCAATAGCTTTCTTGAGTTGTGAAATGTGAAACACTGCATGCACTCTACTTCCTTCTGGTAGCTTCAACTTGTAGGATACTGCCCCTATTTTCTTTAGGATCGGAAATGGTCCAAAGTACCGTGGAGCCAGTTTTTGGTTAATCCTTCTAGTCACTGTCTGCTGTCTATGGGGTCGGAGCTTCAAAAATACCCACTCACCCACTTCAAATGAATATGCTTTTCTTTTCTTGTCCGCATACCTCTTCATCTGTTCTTGGGCCCTGTTCAAATGATACTTAAGTTGACGTAAGGCCTCATCACGATCAACCAATTCAGCTGCTACCGCTTCTACTTTCGTTTCTCCCTGTAAATATCTAACCACAGTGGGTGGTTTTCTTCCATACACTGCCTCAAACGGTGTAGTTCCTGTAGACACATGGAATGTGGTGTTATACCACAATTCAGCCCAATGAATCCATTGCGACCACTCCTTCGGTTGCTCCGATGCAAAACAACGCAGATATGCTTCTAAGCACCGATTCACCACCTCCGTTTGCCCAT
>NC_021165.2:26797756-26869884 GCF_000331145.2 Cicer arietinum | reverse complement strand
TCCTCATCCTCCATAGCTTCTATGGCAATCACCTCACCTTCTTCATTAATCGTCTCGTCGTCTCCCAAAATCATCAATCGGAGCTGTTTTTCAGCACACTGGCGAAGAGGATGGTATTTTTCCCCACAACGAAAACACAACCCTCGTGTCCGCCGCTCCATCAGTTCCGAATACGGCAGATGCTTGAGGCCACGGTTGCGCTCGTTGCTGATTCTTCTCCCCTCATCGTTTCCAGATCTCGCTGTATTATGAGAAACGTTTGAGTTTGCATTTGAGGCAGATTGAGTCGAACCGGTTTTGCTGTGCACTGACCCGGTTAAGTTATTATTAAACCCACTTCCAGATCGGGTCGAACCTGGGTTATAATGAAATCCAGATCCTTTCTTTCCGTTGGGCCCCGATCCACTTGGCCCACTTCCTTTCCAACTGCGAAGCCCATCCACACTACCACCTATTGAAATCAGAGACCCACGTAATTCTGTTTCGACATCACGAGCAATCTTCATTGCTTGCAATCTGGTTTGTGGATTCAATGTACGCACCTTCAAGCGAATGTGGTTCTTGAGTCCTCCCATGAAGTACCCAAGGTATTGCTCCTCCGGTAGTCTTGCTACTTGTGACGACACATATTCGAAGGTGGTAATGTATTCATCAACTGTTCCCGTTTGTTGCAAATCTTTCATCTCTTCAAAGGGGTTATCACTTTGTCTTCCCCCATACCTTTCAATTAATGCTCGTTTCAACTTCGCCCAATTCAAATCGTCCTCTGTCTCACGCAACAAATTAAACCAGTGAATTGTTGCGCCCTCCATGCTTAGCTTCGCCAATCTGACTTTCACCTCCTCCGACGTCCCTTGAACTTCAAAATATGTTTCAGCTCGCGTGATCCAGGCCACAGGATCATCACCATCAAATGATGGCAACTCAACTTTCTTCACTGCCATCTTATACTCTGTCACTGAGTCCTCAGAATGTGCATATTGTTCCCCCGTTCCAATTGGTCGTTGCTCTAGCAGCCTCGTGAACTCGCTCATCATAATTTCGCGAAATTCCCTCAACTCATGGCGAACAGATTCTTCCACCGCTGAGATTCTTGCTTCAACTGCTTCCATTCGATCTGACAGCTTCGGTGGCATGTACAACGTACAAAAATCACTGGTACTTCTCGAAGATCCGGCAGGTCGGACCAATGATAGAATCACAGAAAAATAGCGATCTGTGAACGTAAAATGATAGATAAAATGGGAATTTATTGATTTATGGAAGAAGGGAAAATTCTGATACAATGTATAACCAGAGCAAAGCTCCTCCAGAGAAAATAGTATCTCCTAATTCAATGCTAATTATAATTATTCATGAGCAATACTCCCCTACCCTCCTTTATTTATTCCCCTATGTGTAACTGAAATCCCTAGAATTTAATGAGTTTCTCTGCCCTGTCATTAATAGCCTGCTTATTCTCTTTTTTACCCTTACGGACATAAGTTCTCCACACTGCAGATTTGGACCTTTCACTAGTCTTAAGCCCACTAATTCTATCAAGGACCTTCTCCATTCACACACTGCCAGCTGTGTATATGTTGTTCTCAAGGTCCACAACTTCACCCCACAATGAATATTCTTTTATTGCTTCCTTTCTCAGATTCCTACTCTGCTCCATATTTCTCTTAGTGTAGACCTTTGTTTCAGTGCCTAAACTCTTCCTATTATTTACAGCATGTTTCATTCGTCCTTAGCACCTTGGAACATCTTTTGCTAAAAAAAGTATAACAAGATGCAGTTGCACAGCTTAGAATAGTAGTGGAGTATAACATGGAAATAGGAAAAATTATCATGCCACACATGCATTAAACATCAATATCGAACTGTTTCTAGTATTAAAATGAAAAACAGAAGCACAAGTAATAATTATTATTATTAATTGATGCTTTCAGAATCATTAGATATAAGAGTGTAACATTTTGAAAGTACCTCTGGAAGTTTCCAATATTCTTTAAACAATGAAGGGCTTTTAACGCAAAGCTCACCACCGGCTCCAGTTTTTTCACTCCCACCCTCCTCATCTTCAAGAATCTTAACCTATTATGCATACAGAAAGACAGAAAAGTCAACCTGAATATTCCAAGTGGTATCATCTTTCACATTGAGCATCCACAACACTTGAGCCAACTCTTGTCTCCAGGTTCATAAGTATCTTTCCAGTTTAAGTCATATACTACTTTTTCAAATGTTGTTAGAAAATCATGCCCAGACCATACGAGAAAAATCATCAAGACTGTTGTCTAAGGGATATGATCAAGTAAGCAGATTATGCAACAGTGAAATGAGAGATCGAAAAGTCCATATTCCATGATCAATAAAAAAAGTGGAAAGTGCAAGTTCAACTAACCTGCACACCAGGCAATGGTTTACCAACTGTGCCTGCCTTACGCTCACCTTTCAATGGATTTGACAATGCCATGACAAACTAGAAACATTGATACAATAACTTAAGATTCATATATAAAAAACTGTTACAAAATTAATGAGAATTGTAGTAAAATACAATACATATGATTTTGTAGAAAGTTGAAGAACTTAAACTAAAGTGTACTTACTTCAGTCATGCCATATCGCTCCAATAAGCGATGCCCAGTGACGGCTTCCCATTCTATCATAACAGGTTGAGGAAGTGCTGCGGAGCCACACATCTGAATAATAGCATGATAATATATCAGATTTCAGTGATTGAGTTGTAGTCATCATATGTAACATAATTGCAGCTAGTCCATACATGGTAAATTGCCACACGACTAAGTTTTACACACTTATTAAGTCAAATTAAAAGAATAAAGAATAATCTTCTTTATCTTAAATTCAGACAAAGATCCATTTATATTCTTTCAAGAGATCAAAAACCTTGATGCATGAAACAGTATCTTACCATTAAACGCAAGTTCCTTGCAGCAGATGCTGATGCGGCTTGTAGCTCAGGATCCATCGCACGATAACCTTGTAATAGTCGGGCATATATAGTTGGAACCTTCAATTAAAATTTATTTAACCATGATAAGGTCACCCAAGATAAGTTTTCCAACCATAGCAACTACAGTTGATTGTAAATAGTATGATCCATATGATAGATCTAACCAATGGTGATAAGCATCGTACTTACTCCAGTGAATACAGTTATAGCATCCTCAGCCTTAGATTCTTCAGTTGGATATGACTCACGCCATCTCTGCCAAACTCCCCTGACACTAAATTTTGGCAAAAACTCAACCTTCAAAATACAATTAGATTCTTAGCGCAAACAAAAATTAATGATAAATCCTAAATGGATACTACATATTTTAAGGTCACTTGAATCAAAATTAAGATTTTTTTTCTAATAGTATTTGATATGGAAGTATCAAAAAGAGTAAATTACCGTGGAACCTGCGTAGAGAGGGGCCAGTAAACCATTGAAAAGACCGTGGACATGTATATATGTGTAAAGGATTAACATCACAAAGGTATCCCAAATAATATATTCAGAAAATATACTAAATATTAATATGTTGTCTAATTACAAAAAACTGAATGACACATGCAAAAAATCTTTCAAGGATATGATGCAGAGGTAGGCAATGCAAAAACTGATCAGCAGATGTGTACTCCCACGCTTCTGTCAAGGACTGGACCTAAAATAAAAACAAATTGAAATAAAAAATTAAAGAAAAACATAAACAAAATAGGAATGAATTGACATGCTCATGTCAACAAGGAACATAGTGTGTTACGTTACGATTAAAATTAAGTTACAACAGCAGTATTTGTATGATTAGATTATTATACCAAAATAACTTGAAAAATAATAGAACTAATGCTGAGAAAGAGGATTTATCTACGTAATGAAGTTGTCTATTTAAGATAGCATTAAATGTAACTGGATAAATCATAAACCATACCTGAGAAATGATGCTTCTGTGTGTATGAACAACTCCCTTAGGTTTACCTGTTGTTCCACTAGTATACAAAATTAGTGCCGGATCTTCACCTAAGCCAAAGGATATGAGAAACAAATGATGAGAAAGAAGTGCCAGAAAAATGCTACCGAAAGATTTACAATTTTTAACAGTTGAAACTGTGATATTCATACTTGATCTTTCTATATTCTCCAGGAAAACTCCATCTGCATCAATTTTCCCATTCTGTGAATGTTCATCTCTGCTCTTCTCTAAAGATTTATTAGCAACAGGTGGAAGATGAAAAAACTGAGAAGATGTTTTATTGGCGATGTGTTGCATTAGTTCACTATGATCTTCAGTACTCAGTATTGCAGATGTGTCCTATAGCCAGATTGTAATCAAATTTCTATTAAGATTTAATCCACAAAACAAAATTGAAGCATTAATGGGTCATGCATGATGAATAAATAAATAGCCCAACTATTGTACATATAACCAATTCTTTCTTCATTAGATACATGATGCTTAATCTGTGTTCCCCAACCCATTTAACAAGTATTTTGTGCTGAAGCAGCCCACATGGCATAATAATGACAAGTTGACAACAGAGGCAATCAAAAGAAATTCAGATTATTTTGCTACAGACAAATGAACAGTATCCCTCATTTGATAATTTATTCCTGTCCAAACTGAACATTCAACAAAAGAAATCTATAATATATAAGACAAACATATACAGAAAAACCAGCTTATTGAAAGTTCAGACAAAAGGTATGAAGACAATGTCAAGGGCGAATTCATGAAGTCCTGTCATTTTGCTGTTTCCAAAAATAATTAATGAAGTCTTGACTTCATAATGTTCGCAAGGCATATGTAACAAACAAAAGAAAGGGGGTGCTATGGAGCTATACAAGAAAGGGAGGATTTCCAAAGCATACCGAATTATTAATAACATGTAAGAGCTCTACTTCTGGATAGCTGACTGCAAGTGGAACAGCAACACCACCACTAAGCCAAGTCCCAAGTATTCCAGCAACAAATTCAGCAGAGGGTTTGGCTACAATTCCTATTCGAGCTCCACCAAGATTTCCCTGGATTTTGTTGCCATCAGTAATTGACTAAATAATTATTTTCTTCATATACATGAATGTAGTATCACACTCCCATAATATAACCACAATCCCTAAATGCCAAGCAACAATTTAAGCATTTCATTAATCTTAAATTCTTAATAGATGATCAAAACAGAATAACTTTAAAAAAAGGTATGTTTTAAAAATATAAGAACCGGGTGCCTCCTGTTACTTTCAAGCTGTTTTCTATGGTCAGTATGAAGTTTTCTAACAAAACAAGATTAGATATAACTCATTACTTTGACATTATTTCCACACAAGATATTAGATATCTTCTGTGCCGACAAGATAAGTTGTGTGTAACTATAATTCTTCTGATCAGCTCTGATAGCAACATTTCCATGGGATGCAAGTTCTTGTTTAACAATTGCTTTGAATACTTCCATTAACGTAGAAGATGGAGATGCTGTATAAAAAGAAGAAACAATCAAATAACCTTACAAATGGATTGAGTAGATACTAAACAATGTCTACATTATGCATAGTGAGCAATCAGGGTATTCTTATTTGGTATTTTTTTCAAGATACTAATCAATAAACTGATAATTTCTCAGAACCAAGATGGCCCTTCTAGACTTTCAAGCACAGCAATTTCGTAATCATCAACAAATCATAACAACTCAATGTAAACCTCAACCCTTAAAAATGTGTATTTCAGTAAGTTATGATGATAACTGAGAATTTCATACTGCAACAGCATTTAGAAAGAAATCATTACAGGTACATTTATTTAGTCCATGCTCCCCCCAGATGTATTAAGTGACCATTTTACCCTCTTAATTTTCATGGGCTCTGTTATGTTAGTCATTCATTTTGAAATTAAAGACTAACACTCATGAGGACTAACCTGGCATTCATAATTAAGCTTTTAGAAACCAATTTGATTTTTAGTATTCAACTTTAAGGACAAATTTGTGAAATATTTGCTAACATAGAGAGTAACATCTCGACTAAAATAAGAGATGTTTATGGAGCTTACTCGAAAACATAACCATTACTTCGGCATGAGATGTTAAGACACCCAGCAATATAGGATTTAATTCTTCTAAAGTAGATAATAAAATGAAAAGAAATAACGATTTTGTGGAATTGACTTAAACTCGTTCCAAATTCTAAAGAAATCCAAAATATATTAGCAAATTCTACTATGTATTGATAGGTGGTTCACCGTGGACCATTGTTTAAAAGTTACTCGAAACTCTATCAACGATCAACTACACTTCTTGGAAGTACAAGTCAACATATCTCCTCGTCTTTACTGCCGAAACAACAACCTTATTGGTATCATTTCAACAAATTGAGTTTTGAGAGAAACATTCTTTTTCCCTTATTTTTATGGAACTAATATAGTAACATAGATTAAGTCATTGTGTCAGCCATAAAGACCAGGAGAACCATTAACTTCCAAGAAGTATCGCCCATCGTCGTTATAGTCTGAGGTGAGTTCTAACCACTAGTCCACAGTGGACCACCTATCAAAGTGGTCCACCGTAGCATCCCCCATCAAATTCAACATCAAAATAAAAAACTTCATCACGACACTCAGTTCAATTCAATCAACAAAAGTAAAACTACATGTCTAAATTAGCAGCAAGTTTGAGAAAATCACGGTAACACCAAGTGATATCGCCAAAATCATTCAATCAAAAAATGTACTAGAACCAAATTTCCATGATAGATGAAATAAGAGAAACTCACAGGAATATGTCCGACGATGAGAGGAACAGAGCCTCGGGTGAGTAGTAGAATGCTGTAAGAGAGTAGGAGCAGCAGAAATTACGAAACCAAAAGAGTGAGGATTTTTATGGAAGGTAAAGTGTTTGTTAAAAGTCTTGAACGAGTTTCTCATTGTAGCTACTACTACTAATAATGCAAGGAAGAGAGGTAGGTGGAACTTTCGACGCTGTTTTTTTTGTAAGTTGGCGTTTTGTGCTTTTTTCCCTTTGAATGGTTTATCTTCCGTCTATCTTTTTAGTTCCAAAACGGTGGCGTTTTGCACACGTACTACAAATAAAGGGGTTAGGTGATAATAATGCTATCTATCTCTGTATGTGTTACTCAGAATCGACATCGTTCAATATATAAGGCTATTTGTGGGGGAATGTGATTGTTTGTTTTGTTGCTTTAATTACACTCTATCGTACCAATTTGGTATTATTTTTTTCTTTTTTGAGTTAGCAAATTGGCAAGTAACACGTTTTTCTTTTTTATTAATTGTTAGGGGGTATTAAAAAATCTCTGACTTCTATCTGACCTACAATGTTAATAGAAATTTGGATAAACTCCCTCCTCTTTTAATAAAATTCGCAAAATATTAATATTAAGTATAAAAAATAAAAATAAATTTTAAATTAATTAAATGAGAAAATATAATTATAATTATAATAATAAATATAATAAAATTTATATATCTTATTAAAATAATTAATTTTTAATTTGAGTAGTTAATATATATTTAAAATAATTAACTTGTAATTTATTCTTTTTTTTAGTTTGTAATTTATTTTACATTCTAATATTGTACCTAAAACTAACTAAAGTATTTAACTTGTAATTTATTTATTTTTTGTCTTAGTTGGTAACTTATTTTACATTTTAATATTGTATCCAAAAATAAATTTGGATAAACAATATATGAAGTATGTTTGAATAAATGCTTATAAGCAAAATAAAATTATCCTTTGAGTTATTATCTAATTGTATATTATATTGGTCTTTCAAATCATGAAATGAGTGTATCATTATTTTTTTCAGTTCGATTATGTTAAAAAGTTGTTTTTATGTTGAGTTGATAAATCTAAATCATTGAAATATAACTTTTAATTAATTTTTATTAAAATAAAAATCTCAAATAACATTTTTTTATGGATCTTCATCTTCTTCATTAATTTTATCATTTTTATCAACCTTTATCATTTTCAAAAACCAGAAACTAACATCAAATATACAATTAAAAAATGAAAACACCAAACAAATTAAATCTCGTCAATAAAATTGTAAGAACTTAAAAATACTTTATTAAATAAATCATCAATGGAAACTTAAAATAACTAAACCATAACAAACAAACCCTCAATTTAGAATAAGTTATTTTATTCAATTTGTATCTCTAATTAACAACTTAGTATAACATTTGTTTATATAAGTTACAAAAGTAGAAAACTTGAGCGATTATTTCGTATTTGATTAATCAAATTTGTCACTTAAGACAAGAAGCTTTACTCCATAAATTAATCACGCAATTCTGCAATTAAAAAAGCGGGAAGAAAGGATCACATTCATATTTAATAACCCATTTTCAAATATTTGACCAGCCATTCTAATTAACTTCCAAATTAAACTACTTGTATACGTGGTTTGTGCATATATAAAGGTCAACGTGCACATTGCACGATATTAGTATGATTTTTTGTTTTGTTCTAGGTCTGGTGTAAGCAGTTAATTTTTAGTTTCAAAGGTTACTTTTAAAAATCTCAATAGAATGAAGTTGACTTGATTTTTTTTTTTAATTTTAAAATAATTTTTTTAAATTAAAAAAATTTATAGATTTTATTATTTTTATTTTAAAATTAATATCTCATCATAATAGATATAAGTATCACTTCAACAATCTTTGATCACCACCTTTCATCATCATCACCGATCATCCATCTCTAACCACCGATCATCCATTATCACAAGTCGTCCACCTCCGACCACAACCACACCACCTATCCTCTAATAATTGCCACCACCAATCTCCGACCACCATCACTGACCACTATCTTTGACCATTGTCATCGCCACCAACCACCCACCTCTAACTACCGCCACATCAACCATCAACCTCCCACCACTGTCACCACTGTCACCACTGTCAACTATCATTTATGACGCTCACCACAACCACCACCAGCACCACCTCTGTCCACCAATACAGTCACTGAAGAATACACTCCAACTACCAGCTCCAACTATTAATTGTCTTTTTTGACGGCTACAACCGTCTTCGACGACCAATCACTATTATGGCAGTCTTATTCAATAACTACCACTTTTAAACATTATTACTAAAATTATTATAATTAAATAAATTATAATTTTATAATATTTAAATTATTTTAAAATAATTAAAATTTAATATTATTTTTATTTTTAATTACTTTTATGTGTCAATATTTTTTTATTTGATGAATTCATAATGACCGATCACTATTATCATATGTTTACTTTTTAGACATGAGTCTGACGTTGATAGAAGCTTATAATGGTCTGTTAATATGTAATCGAACATATCTTTAAATAGATTAATGAATTAACATGTCGATGAAATTAAATTCTATTTTGATATTTAATATGACATTTTGAAGATTATGACTTTATACACATCATACTTCAATTCTACTTAATAATAATACATTTAAATTTGTCAAAAACTAAAGAAGTTTAATATGCGTAAATTATTAAAAATTGAATATCTAACAAAATGATCAAAATTTAATATAATAATTATAGTAGTAAAAAATCTTAATATTTATTTAAATATACCGGCCTAATATGTCTAAAAGACTTATTAAGTAGTATGTAATTTGATTTTTTTTTTAACTAAATAAGTTTTTTTAGAACCTTTAATCTCGTCTATTTAAAAGAAAAGTCTAACTTTATCTGAGTCTGACATAGGCTAAGTCGTATGTATGCCCTTGATCTGATCTATTTTCACCCATAACAATGAAAAGATAATTAAAATAATTCAATTCAAATTAACAAAAAATCAAAACTCAACTAATAATTAAAATCTAAAATTGAAAGCTCGGCAAAAATCTCAAAACTAAAACTAATTTTAGTTTTTTAAAATTTCATAATAGAAAAAAAAAAACTAGTTACTTGATATGTGTATAAAAAAAATATTGTGAAGTTTTCAAATAATCTCAAGTGGGAAAGTAAATTAAAGGAGTTATTATCAATTGGTGTTGCTACTTGCTACAAACATACGCTCCATTCCAATGCTATAAATCCTAGGAATATCAAGTCTTTAATCTTTTGTAAAAGAAAAGAAGAAAAAATGTCCTTTTTACCCTCCTTACAAAAGAAAAAGTCTTTGAATCTATTTTTGTCAACAAAAAAAAGATCTAGAATCTATAGTTTAAGGATTGGCGTGAAAAGTAGGCAACGAAATTAAAGTCAATTCATTCTTAGCATGTATATCTGTATCAAGCTTGGTGCGTAGACAAATAAAAGGCTATGAAAATTTGTGGATTAACATAAAATGAAACCAAGTATATATATATATATAGTCATCATTAATATGTATGTTGACTATTTTTGATGTGCTTTGAAGACAAATTGAATTGCCTTCAAGGAGTACATAGTCAATGAGATCATTGACCTCTTCATAATTCATAATTTCTAGTATTAATTGTTTCCTTCTTTATTATATACTCAAAAGTTTTAGCCCCCATACTAACACTAATATCAAAGTTTAGTTTGGTATAGTTTGAACAATATTAATTATTTTCATAATTTTTTTAAAATCAATAACTTTTATTTTTTCATAACTAAAGTTATTTAAAAATTATTTTCTATGAGAGTCAAAAGAGTATTATTTAATTTATTTTGTGACATAGTTGACTTTAAATAAGATTTTATCCATAACAACTAAGAATAACAATTTACATTTTCAATTTAGAAATTATCTAATTAAAATATATTTTTGGTGTTTTCTTTTCTTTTTTCTTATAAGCTTTTTTTTCATATAAATTCTTGAAGATGTTTTATCAATTTGTTATATTTTTCTAAAAATTGATTCCAAAATCATGTGTGCACCAATTAATTTATGTTTATAAATATGGTTTCAATCATTAAAATTTTAAATTGTTAGTGTTATTGATTTTATGACTTGTGCCAAATAATTTACAACGAAAACAAAGCAAAATACTTTATCTAATTCTTTTGAATATAAGTCAAAACTAATACCTTGCTTTTCTCTATTAGTAACTAGTGTAATATGATGATGTGAAATACCTAACAAAAATATCATTAGAACCATTGACAATTAACATATATCTTTTAGGATATTTATTTATTAATTCATCTTGTAAATCTCTTCTAAAGTTATTCTATATTTTTAAATTTTAGATGTCTAATCAGATAAGCTAACTAGTTGTTCATTAAAAAAGCAAATACCAGTACAATTTCATTGAGGTCTATATCATCAAAATATGCACTTTCATCGTGGCTTTAATTTTTCATTTTCTAAATTTTCAAGCTTCGGTAACAAAATATCAATAGCACCTTTTTTTTTTTTATATTCAATATTAATATTAAATTTGTTTCTTTCTTTTCTGTTTTAGATTAATATAAATTATTTTATAGTCAACATGTTCAAACAATTGTCTAACTATTCAATATGTTCGATAAAAACATAAAATAATATAGATAAAATATATCATGCGATTCTTTAAATTTTACGAAAATAATATATAATCGTTTATCTTTTTTTTGTTTAATAAGTTAATTTTTTATTTTTTTTAATGTCAAGTTTGTTCTTTATGTTTGTAAATATTGAAATCGATAATTTTAATTTCAAAAAACAAAATTGAAAATCAAAATTATTTCAATTTTTTCAATAAACTCATGCAATT
Organism: Cicer arietinum; assembly: GCF_000331145.2. Taxonomy (NCBI): domain Eukaryota; kingdom Viridiplantae; phylum Streptophyta; class Magnoliopsida; order Fabales; family Fabaceae; genus Cicer; species Cicer arietinum. The sequence continues at coordinate 26,858,202 of NC_021165.2, read as the reverse complement.
ATTATGGGGTTTTGATTGTAATTATCATAACAATATAAACTCTCAATCAATTTTTAGAAAAATAATTAAGAGAAAATTTGAGTGAGATATATTTTATGGTTTTTAAAATTAAACACGAAATTATCTTAATATATATCGTGTATGAAAATTCGAGTGAGATACATTTTATGATTATTGAAATGATTATTTAATATGATAGAATAACAAAACTCATTGTTCAGTTTTAAAAACCTCTAACTAAAAATTATTAAAATGAGGTTAGACCTAAAAATAGTTCAAAACTATAACTTTTATAAACATAATAGACTAATTTAATGCAAAAAAGTTAAAAAATTAATCTGATATTTTTGTGTAACTTAAATGGCTAAATAATCTATTTTGTCAAAAATATAATATACAAAATCAAACAAGAAATCTATGATAAATATAGGTATAACAATAAAATGAAACAACAACAACACATAGTTAATGATTTTAAACATTCAACTTAAATTTTTATTATTAAAATAGGCATAAATACGTAATTGATCTTGTAAATACGCGGGTTTTTTTTTTTTTTTTAATTTTAGTCCTTATAAATATTTTTTATTTGATTTTTGTTCTTGTTCATTTGTTTTAGTCTATGCATAATTAATTTTTATTGAAATTAATCTATGCAATTTCTTATATCTCTAATAATTGAGAAATTAAAATTAAATATTATATATATTATAAACTCATTCTAATAAAAATCAATTTTACATATACTAAAACAAAAGAACAAAAATAAAAAGTAAACAAAAAAAATATTTTCAAAGATCAAAATCATAAAAAAAAGACTTACGACGACTAAAATAAAAAACTACTTAATTATAAAGACTAATCATACTATTTAAAATATTAAAATATATATATATATATATATATATATATATATATATATATATATATATATATATACTCTTAACTACTAAATAAAAATAATAATTTTGGTGTAGAAAATGGAATTCTAAATTGCCACTGCCATTAATGTTCAAAGCCAACACTGAAAAACTTGTTTAAATTTAAGTGTGATTGACAGATTGAGTACGAAAATCTACTTATAAAAAAACTCTATAAAATAAACATTAAATATATTCGTTGTCTGATCTTTAGAAGAAATTAAAAAATAGGTCAACTAGTGTTGGTTATCTAGAATATAGATAACAAATAAATTGTAGCCACATAGACTAGTCATTGTCCTATGTACAACACATATATGAAGTAACTTGTCCCACCAAGAAACATTGATTATGCTATGTCAAAGAAAAGTATAATCCTTTACAAGGAGAAGAAGACACCACCTTTTAAGGGATGTACATTTTTTCTCTAAACTTATACTTCATAAACATTCTTCAATATAACGTAAATTTCATCAAACCTAATAAAATTGATAATTATTTTTAATATAATGTAAATTTCATCAAATAAATTTATATTTTCATCTTCAACAATATTAAATTCATTAAATAAAAAAAATAAAAATATGAATTTATTTAAAGATGTAAGTTATAAATTTGATGAAATTTGTATTATATTACAGATGATAATTAATTTTATAGATTTTGTTTGAAAATTTTGATGAATTTTTGTAAAAAAAAAATGATTACAATGTTGACATTTAAAAACATAAATGATCAAATTATCACTTAAAATTAAAATAAATGACCAAATCGAAAAAGAAAAAAAAAGATAAATAATTAAAACGTTAACTAAAATTAGGTTAAAAGACCGTGGGTACTATTTAGCCTACTAAATAATGAGAGTGCATTTCTAAAAATAATAAAAAATAATTTTTTTAATATTTTTATTATTTTTTAAAAATGCAGATAATTGTTCATTTGATAAATCACTTATCTCCTAGTTAATGACTAAAATTAACACATATTTTAAAAAATAAAAATATAAAGTATTTTCACATATGCATACTAATTTTTCACATTGTTATGAAAGAAGGCAAAACACAAAAATATTGAATATACCTCAATTTTATTGATAATGAATTTGATTAATATCTAAAACATATTTAACAAAGTAGAATTAACTAGATGACAATAACTAACAAGTGCCAAAGCAGACAAGCTGGCAGATGAAGCTGATAAGACTGAAATTGACTATTCTAACACACATTCTTGTGAACTATTTCAAAACTTATTACCCTTTGGAGTTAGAAGATTCAATTATATTTGAATTTCTTTTTTGAAAGAAATTACTTCATAAAATTTAAAATAATTGAGTCATTTAATCATTTAACACATTAAAAAAATTGTATAATTAAAAGAGAGAATTATACTTTTACAAAAAATTATTCTTTGTTGATATTAATACATTATCAATATCATAAATGCATAGTAAAAAATATTACATTGAAAATAATACAAATAGTATTAATTAAATGAGAATTTGTAAGAAATCTAGTAAAAATTAAAATGATCACTTATTTTACGACAATTTCTTTTTACAAATGAATCTATTATTTTAATAGATCGGAGGAGTAAATTTGATTTCTAAACATTGTATATCTTATTCGACTATCAGTTTTAGAATTTAATAAGCAAAAGAGCAATGACAAAACACCAAAATAAAAGTTATGCTAGAACTTTTAAGATCCACATTTATTAACCTAAAAAAATAAGAGATTTCATTTATTCTATTTTTTTTTTAAATTAAATGAATGATATATGAGAAATAATAATATCAAATGATTCAAAAATAATTAACTTTTATTTTTAATTGTTACCAAGATTTGATAAATAAATAAAATATTATTTATAATAGTTACAAGAGTATTTGGTTATTTGCCCTTAAAAGACAAAAAGTTATCACTTAATTTATTGAGTAACAAGATTTTGGAATTTTGTACCAGCACTCATCCCTTAATTTTGGCCCTATATCCTGCAATTATATATTTTTAAACCAAACATAAAACAATTACTCATGTTATACAGTCTCTTACTTGTGTTACAAGTCACAAAAAAAGCTTACCATTTCAACTAATGCAATGGCCAAATATTATGCTAAACAAGTTCTTTCTTTATCTTTTCCTTAACCAAAAATGTTTCTACAACTCATTCAACAAATTAAAATATGCCTATACTTCATCCAATATGGCACCTTTAGGTTGCTTCTTGTGCAAGAAGTGCAATCTCAATTTCTTGTAGTGACTTCCCTTTTGTTTCGAGAACATATTTCTTCACAAAAATCACAGCCAACAAACAAAATGAACCAAAAATACTGTACAAGAGTTGTGCTCCCAATTGTTCCAGCAACCGCAAAAATAATAGACCGACGAAGAAGTTTATCACCTGTTGAAAAAATTGTTAAAATACATCAAAAGAAGATATTTTGAGTAATTCTAATTACTATAACTTTAGAACTCATACTTAAATTCATATTTCAGTCAACACGTCCAATATGTTAGAATATCTCTTATAATAGTTTCTATATTTTTATAGTTGCAGTTAACGTTCGCAAGATTGCAACAAGGAAACAATCTTACCAATTTCACGGTTTAGCAAGGTGATCCCAACCGAACACCATTTCCAAATTTTGCTTCAGATTGGGATCACAAACAGGGTAGAAGATTGTAAACTTGTACAATCTTATGTGTCAGCACACGATTTGAACTACTATTAGAATATAAGAAAAGTATCTGATAATATCTCTTGATATTATCCCAAGTTATCTCATAGAATTAGTTTCTTATCTTAGAGTATCCTTTAAGATTAGTTTTCATACTATTTAATTGCAATCATGATTTGTTTTTCCTATTCAATTATGATTAGGAGTCTTGTGTCCCTATAATAAGGGTTACTTAGTACATAATCTTTTTATCTATCCTTTCTTTGTCTAAAGCCCCATAATTTCAACATGGTATCAAAGTTTGGTTCAATCTTACGTGACCTGTCACGTCACTATTCCGCCAAGGCAAGAAAAGCTAGACATTTTAACTCCATAATAAAGCAAAGTAGCAATTCGCCATAATAGTCATAGACTCATAGTGCATTAGTACTAGATATGATCAAACTACCTTTATAAGAATTACTTTGGCCATATAAATTATTAATTTGGCCCACATCTCTAGTCAATGCAAGATCTCAACGCAGCCCTCACGCCCATGACTGGACATATGATGCATGGACAAATATGGGCGGCTTAATAACAATATTAGAGTAGACATAGATATCATCTTAGAATTTGGGTTTGGTCTAACTCAACCTCAAAAGCTAAATCCAGGGGGTGGGGACTTCCCTAGCCTTTATAAGGATTATTTTGGCCATATCTCTAGAATCTTAAAACACCTCTTATGACCAGAACTAGACATCTATAGCGTGGATAAATGCGAGTGGCCCACTCCCCTATCAAAGATCTCATTAGGAAGCACCAAATATCAATGAATGAAAAGACAATTACCCAATGCACAGCCAAGCATATTGCCATTGCCTTGGCTCTGATCTTGCCGGGTAATATTTCGGACATGAGGAGACAAGGAACTGGACCAGCACCAAGAGCAAATGATAGCACAAACCTGCATAATCCACCTTGCATTTAGAACACATATTATTAAACATGACCTCTCATGTATGTAGTGATCTTTTCAGTAATTCGGTAGTGCAGAAGAATGAGCCAAGATCTTTCAAATTCATAAGCAAAGCATCTAAAAATGCATATATTTATGAAAAAGCCATTAGCAATGTTGAATATATTGCCCTGTGATTCCACAACTAGAATGAGACTGAAATCTATATACCTATTGTTTATTCATACATTTACTTGTGCATTTGATGTGTGGCATAAATTTAAGGATGTTGATCACTGTCAGTGTAAAAAGTTTTACACTGTCACCAAATCACAACTAATCATATGTTTAACTTTAAAAGTAGTTATGATTAAAGTCAAGCGCTTTCATTGATCTTACAGTTATGACTGATTGACAGTATAAAAATTATTTACCTTGACAGTGCATATGAATTACATCCTTTATATGTATTATAAACTATTTTATTTAGCTGGGGTCATTGGTTCCATTACTCCTACCCTTTTGTCATATAATAATTACTATTTTCTCTTTGTTCCCTAAAACCGCTCCTCCCAAATGCAAGTCGAAGCTTTCTAACCACTTACAGCAACATGCCACCGACAGATAGATACATAGCTCCAAATCCTGGTACAAAAGAACTTGCAGCGATGACTTGTAGACTCATTGATGCAGCCTAAATAAGAAAAATGAGTACAAGTCAGTTACTATAACCAGAGAGAAAACAAACTCTTGAACTACAAGTCTAATGAAACTTTATGCAAGTAACATTCAGTTTAAAAGTGATTTATTCAGCAAAGTTTATTATTTTAATTTTTCTTTCTTACCATGCCTAAAAAGCTACCCAAGAGAAGCACTTTCCTTCCAAGTTTATCCATCAGAATCATTGAAATAACCGACCCTGAAGTGACATACACAACAAGATTGAGAGGAATATACAACAATTTACAGATCAACCGATAAAAACACAAAGGAGTTAAGCCACGGTAGATACCTACTAAATTGCAAATTCCAACGAATGTGTTGCCCATATAAGATGGTACACCAAAGCTTTCAAAGACGGCTGAAGAGAAATAGAAAACAGCATTTATGCCGGACAGCTGCTGCAAAGCAAAAAGCGCAGATCCAATGAACATCACTGCAAAATGCATTTAGTGATTTAGCAACCAGTAATAAGACAACTGCATACTCTCAAACAATTATTAGTGTTGTCAATCGTGAATCACAAAAAATGAAAGTTTGTTTAAATTCCGCTACGCTGCAGTACTATAGCACTACTACAACCATTATTTGACAATACTTTGTACTAAATTGCGTATCGCGGAACAATAGAAGTTTGTTAAAATTCCACTATGCTATAGCGCCGCTTTTGGACACACAGAACCATATATTGTTCCACACACAATATTTCGTAAAATGGAAAGCAAAAAAAGTAAAAACAATTATGATATGTACCTCTGGCATGACAGCCATACAATAATTCTGAGAGTTTTACTGAGCCAGACTCATCACCTCTGTCACTCTTTGACAGTTCACTCATTGCAGGTTTCACATGTACTCCTCCCAAGAGTTTTTCAAATTCAGCTTCAGCTTCAATGGTTCTTCCTCTCTGAACAAAGTCAAAAATAGGCAAAATAGATATATCTAATAATAATTTTAAGGGATTTAAATCAATGTGAGAGAGCAACTAAGAAAAGTAGAGTAGGGTGGGCTCACCCCCAAAGTGAAACCCACTAGTCTAGTTTTATTAGTATTATTAAAAAAAAAAGAAAAAAAAATAAGAGTATTATTGGGCTAGGCCCATGTGAAGGAAATAAAAGAGATTTGAAATCCCTATTTTAGATGTGATGAAGAAAAGAGAACGTGGAAGGTTGTTATTGTTGATTGATGTTGCCTATTGTTAGTAGGAAGACTCTGGTGTACCCATTATTTATCACAGTGGAAGTTTTTCTAGACTAGGTCCCGTGGTTTTTATTCTCTCAAATTGAGGAAGTTTTTCAGTTAAAATTGTGTTTGTCTCATATTTAATTTTCTGCCAATTATTTTTGTTCTGTGAAATTGTATCTTCTGTTTGGTCATTTATCTGCAGCTAGAGAAAAAAATATTATTTTTGTTTTGTGAAATTGTATCTTCTGTTTGGTCATTTATCTGCAGCCGGAGAAAAAAATATTTTACATTATTGAAATAGTTATCGCTAATTATCTCTAGTTTTTCCCAACAAAGTGGTATCAGAGCTCTAGATACCACTTTGTTGGGAAAAACCAGAGATAATTAGCAGCGATAACTATCTCAATAATGCAGAAATGCAAATAAATAGCCAAACAGAAAATACAATTTCACAGAGGAAAAATAATTGACAGAAAATTAAATATGAGACAAACACAATTTTTAGCGTGGAAAACTTCCTTTAAATTGAGATAATAAAAACCACGATCTAGTCCAGCAAAAACTTCCACTATAATAATTAATGGGTACACTAGAGTCTTTCTAATATAACAATAGCAAACATCAATCAACAAAGACAATCTTCCACTAAAGTGGGTATGCCAAAGTAAATTTGTAGGAATGTCATACTAAATTTGTAGATCAAACGGAGAAAAAGATTGCTACACACCTCTTACCACCACCGAAACCAAACCCTTACTTTTCTTTGGCAACCGTTCTCTTTTCTTCATCACATCTAAAACAGGGTTTCAAATCCCTTTTATTTCCTTCACATGGGCCTAGCCCAATAATACTTTTTTTTTTCTTTTTATTCAATAATAATAATACTAATACTAATAAAATTAGTGGGTTCCACTTGAGGAGTGAGCCCACCCAACATAGGGTTTGATTCCTATTACTAACAAGAGAATCCTAACACCCTATAGGTTCTATTGCCGATCTTTTTAGTTTATATAACATCACGACGATCAAGTTCATATTTAAATATCTATACACCATTATAAGGATAACATTTTTTATCTAAATTCATTCCACACAATTAATTAGCCTCCAACAAAGAGTCCAAAATAGTATAAAAAAAAAAACTACATTAGTTTAATCAATAATAGTATGTATTTAATAATTTACATGGAGATTTGACCTTGAAAAGCCAATGAGGACTCTCTGCACTGATCTCCATGAAAAGAGCAAGTATAGTAGCAGGGATCACAGAAATCCAGAAACAAATCCGCCACCTGAGCACATAATTTTCACAATAAATACTACCTTCGTAACATAATAACAGCGGGTAAAAAGTAGTAAAGTACTACCTTTGTTTGTTTTTAAGTGTTGTTTTAAATAAATCAAAGAAACCAATAAATTTTGTTGTTTCTGATGAAATTAATTGTCTTTTTCTTAATATACCATTGATGGTTTATTATCTTATTATTATTGTACTAGGAAAAATGGAATTGATAGATAATACTACAAATACAATAAAGATCATGAATTTCATAAAGCTAATTTGACATTCCATACCAACCAACTATTTCTTTGGCAGGGATTCCTATAAAGAGAGCACCCATGAGTCCAAGACACGTTGAAATTTGAGTTAAGCCACCAAAAGTACCCCGCACAGCTGGAGGTGATACCTATTAATGCAAGTGGAGCTTTCAAGTATTAACTAAAAAGATCTCTATTAAAAAACAAAGTGGCGAGAAAACAATATTGATGATATGATCCATTATACCTCAGCTACATAAAGAGCTGCAACAGGGGGGCCAAGTCCCATTCCAGTACCAACAAATAACCTTCCCAAAAGCATGCCCCAGAGGGATTTTGCTGTTGCACTGCAAAAAGTTATGAATAATAAGTGTATAGCTTATGTAGCACCGACACCTAGGATTGAAGGCGTGTCCGACACTAACACATGTGGTTACATTCAATCATTTCTATCTACTTCAATTATTTATCAATATCTATGTGTATTAATATTAGTGTCATGTCTAGTGTTTCTCATCTTGAACATAAAGTCAAGATTGTTTGGATTCATTTTAATGTCTCATGTTCCTTATTTCCAAGTTATTCATCCATGATTTGAAAACGGAATTGATTACACCATTTTTCCAAAGAAGAAATAAGGCATGAAATTTGCTAACATTTTCCAATTCCCACAATGGAGGAAACTAGGAAGTCCAAACCCCAAAAAGTTAAATCTAATCCAAAGAAAATTAACCCCCTATGGAAAGGAAGATAATATATTTAGGGTCTGTTTAGATTGGTTTATTTAAGCTTATCTACTGACATAAATCGTTGTGAGACTGTTTGCAGCTTATAACATGTCCATCAATTATTTAGTTTATTTCCATATGCTCTTCAGCGTAGCTTATGACAATAGCATAACACTTATGAAAAAGTAAGATACTATACTTAAAGTAGTATCTTTTAAATAAACGGCATAGCTTTGTGCTTCCTTTGCAGAAGAAAATGAAAAGTTTATTGCATAAAAATGCAAGGTGATAGAAATTATTTTATGACGTATGAAGCTCGTACCTCATTGCTGCTCCAATGATCATAGGCAAAGCACACAACTGGAAACTTCTTTTACGCCCAACCCCATCGGCAATCCACCCACTGAATAGTGATCCAACAAAAGCACCTCCTAAACATATACTCACTACAAGACCTTCATCAACATAAACACAAAATAATGTAAATAAATATTTATACGTAAAACATGATATAGAGATTAATGTTCATAAGAAAATTAAGATGATGTAAGTACCTTCGGCCAATGTATTCCCGCTAAAGCCAAGATCTATAGAAATGCTCTCTAAGGTTTCGTTGACTACTCTGCATTGTCAATAGTGATTAGAAAATTAGATAATTTCATAGAAGGACAACCTGATGAAGTTATGTGAAGCTTCGGTAAAGCATATCATACCCAATATGGTAGCCATATAAGAATGAGGAAAGAGAAGCCACTATTACATGCCGCAAAGAGCGCCGCCAACAAGGTTTGGCAATCGGCACACGCACTGAAGCTGCGAGAAAGGAAATAATTTTGTTAATTATATCATTATAAACCAATTCTCTGAATAGGTTTTCAAAAGAAAAAACACTTGTTCATTATTTCCACTCCAATCAGAAGGAAAAATAAATGAAAATTTCTAGCTACATAGAGTAGATGTGACAGAATCTCATTGTTGGTTTACTTGTGAACTTTCTTAAATATAAAAGGCATGATTAATCAAGTTTTCTAAGGTATACTAGTGGGCGTGTAGCATGCACGCATTCACAAATTTTCTTTCAATCTCAAGCTGTTGGAAATTCTGCCTTCTTTGTGGTCTGCCCCTAGTCGTCTAAGTGCGGCATTTGGGTTACCTTCATTGCAGCCTCCAACACCTTCATTGTGTTGGGCGTGAAGGGGTAGATTTAGTCATAATGGTGTGGCCTGCTTGGTGTTTATAAAGCATGGACAGTTCTCACCTTACAAGCCGCTTTTGTAAGGTTGAGTTAGGTCCAACCCAAATTGTAAGACAAGCCAAATTTCACAAGCTCACAAATGAAATTGATGGATTGTCAAAATGTGAATTCAATTTTTAAGCATATACTATAGAAATCAATGAAAGGGAGCCCTGGTGCAACAAATGGTGTTCCTATCAAAATTATACAAAGAAACCCAAAAAAAATATGTAAGCACTTTCGAGGTTGACCCAACACTTATTGAGGTTTAGTTGAATTAAGGTACTATAAAAAAAAGAACAGACATAATAGTGCATACACGTATTTTGTTATGCAATTAAGGTACTATAGTTGAATTTCTATGCAGTAAAATCCTTGTCAAAGTAGCCATTTCATTTGTTTCCCAAAAATTCAGTCTCAGACACACTGCTATCAATTCATATAGTACATTATACATGTCAATGACGATTCATAGAATCACTTACATATAAAATCAATATATCCAAAGTTTTCTGATAATAGTAATAAAAGCAGCTACTTAGTTTAATCATTAAAAATGAGCTAATTAATATTAAATTCGTTCTTAAATATAAGACTCTATTGAGAAATTTTCTTGTCCCTTTTTCGAAGATCTTTAAACTTTCAACTGCATTAATTATTTCTTTAGTAACATACTTCTAATTATTTTACAATATTTCTCTGCAACCAACAATAAATACCATAATATAATATTAACCTTAATTAATTCTCTCTTTTTTCAAGGATAAACTTGTAAAAACAATATCAATTATAACAAAATTAAATACAGCTAACAACTTTCTTACTTCCCGATATTGTCATGAAGTCCTATATTTAGGGACGGGGTTAGTAAATTATTTGAAGAAAATATAACACAAACAACAAGGTACCTGGATTTCCATCTTTATCTTGTGCTACCATGGACTCCCTTGATGCTACTCGTTGTCTTCCTCGCATTGCGAATCGAATGAAAAGCCTTCTCCAAATTTAACCTCACAAAACAGCACCTTTCAATTCAAATAGGTTCCTACATCATCATAATAACAACAACAAAGTTTCAAACTTTTTCTCAGATCTAACATACCCACAACTTCATTTCATTAAAACAACACTTTCACTATGGTTTTTTAAATGCACATTGTTGTTTCCATTATATGCAGAGACATAAATAAACCTCAACATTATATTATTTTATCAGTTCAAAAGGGATTTGAAAAAACAAATACAAAAATCTCAAAGAAAGCTGAAAAGATCTACGAAGCACGGATACTGACAAAGACAGATACACCAGACACAAAACTGACACTGACACGTCGACACTGAAAAAAAATTTAAAAAGTTAATTAATTGAATATAATCAAAAGTGTCAGACCCAGACACCGATACATGTCGAACACTATGATCAGATGTGTCAGTGCTACAGTGGAAAATATAGATGAAAATGTTGCAATGCATAAAAAAAGTAAAGTGAAAATGAGAGAGAATTGAAAAGGAGAGTTACCTTGACTTTGTTGTTGTAAAATGATGAAGATTTGGAAATGAAGAAGTTTTGGAAGAAAATGATGATGCAATTGAATGAGGAAAGGGAGAGTGAAGTGTGTTGTTGTATTGATGGCAGTTGATTGATGAAGAAGGCACGTGTCAGTAATATGTGACGCAATCTTGGTCAATAATGTGCAAAAGTTACCATCAAGTTCGGATGTTAAGCAACAACTTAATTAAACTTCAAGTAAAGTGTTTATTAATTAAGAGTTCAATTAATTTGTAAAAAAAAATAATCAGAGTTTCATTAGTGTGTATGATAGAAAAGACAGAGATGGAAAGCTAGATAAAAATAAGGTAGAATATTGACATATAAAATTTATTGTACTGGTTTATTTAATTTTATCATTTAAGTTATATTATATTTGTATTGTTAATTTTTTATTTTTATTTTTACAATAATTAGTTCAAATCATTTGAAACTATACAAAATGATGCAATACTATTTTTTTTATATTAATCATTTAGAAAATATTCATCAAATCTTATAAATGATCGATATTTTCAACGATTTAAACACACGTATAATCTTAAAAACAAAATAATAAAATTTTATCCATTTAATCAATGTTTTTAACTTCATTCACATGCAAAATAGCTTGAACAATCAATTTGTTGCGATATTTTGATGAAATCTTAATATTTCATTACAATAATTTGAAAAAAATTATCAAACTTAAAGGGTTGCATGTGTAGTTTAATATATTTTAAAGGTTAATAGTGCAAACCAAATATAACTTAAAATAATAAAATTGGGAAAATTAATCTTAAATGATTTAAGCAAAAATTGAGCTAAATTTAAATGATTAAAAGTGTATTCTTTATCAATTATTTTACCATATATTGTTTTTGGCACGCAATTTGTCATATATATCTTAAAGGTTAATGATACAAATTAAATATAACTTAAAAAGATAAAATTAAAAAAAATAAATTTAAATAATCTAAACGAAAGTTAAGCTAAATTTAATAAAAGTATATTTTACCAAATATAATATATATATATATATATATATATATTTAAATGACAAAATTACTCTTGTAAAATAATTATTTTTCTAAATTAATTTGTAATTTTTTTAATTTTTATTAATACTAAAACTAAATAAATTAAAAATTAATAAAAAATTTAAAGTGTTTAGATGGATTCATCTTCTTATATGACACTTGGCAATAAAGATTTTAAGTAGAGACACACAAAATAATAAGTTTTAGAATTAATTATTATTTATCATGATGTCTCGTCAAACACCAGAGAGAAAAAGAATGTGATACAGTTAACTCACTAACACATGGTGCAAAAATTCAATGCAATGAGCAATTCAATGCAAACAACTTAAATTTAAATAATACGGATTTTTTACTATTATATTTTTTTTTTATAAATTAAAATATCCTATTTTAAATTTTATATATTAAAATGTCTTATTTTTTGGACTCAGTAGAAGATCGCTGGCCCAAGGTGCGATCAGTTGAAGGTCAAACTTCTTTTACCCTGTCGCTGGCAGAGATGCGACCTCCCAAAAGAATTTTTTAATTTTTTTTCTTGTTTTAATGGTTATTGTGTTAATTTAATATATTAATACATAATTATATTAAATAATAATTATATCAAATAATATATTAATAAATAATACATTAATAAATAACAATAATAATAATAAATATAATTATATTATTATTATTATTATTATTAAAAATGATTATAATTAAAAAGTAGGGTAATTTATGATTAATCAATTTGCTAAAATTAATTTGATACTTATCAAATTTGTTACTTACCAAATTGGACAATTTACGATTAATCAATTTGTTACTAAATTGTATAATTGATTAATTTTTTCATTTAATAGTTAAATTAACGATATATCACACAAGTTGATAAAATTAATTTTCTCATTAAATATAATTTGGTAAATTGATTAATTTTCTCATTAATTTACAAATTAATTTAATATCAAAAAAATTGATTCGTGTGATTGGAAAAAGTAATAAAAGTAAAAAATGAACCTAATCTAATCATTTTATATATAGATATTTTTAAAATACATTTAGAAGATGAATATATTTAATTTGATTTTATCTTTTGAGATAAGTTCATAATACATTAGTATACAATATATTACCTGATTTTATCTCAATATATCAAAAAAAATTGATTCGTGTGATTGGTAATGTGGCAAAATATAAATATCAAAATTAATGTGGTTGAATAAATGTGACAAGACAAACAAGCTAATGCATATTCAATTTATCAATCACACGAATCAATTTTTTTGATATTAAATTAATTTGTAAATTAATGAGAAAATTAATCAATTTAACAAATCATATTTAATGAGAAAGTTAATTTTAGCAATTTATGATTAATCATTAATTTTACTATTAAATGAAAAAATTAATCAATTGTACAATTTGGTAACAAACTGATTAATGGCAAATTGTCTAATTTGGTAAGTAGCAAATTTGGTAAGTATCAAATTAATTTTAACAAATTGATTAATCATAAATTGCCCTACTTTTTAATTATAATCATTTTTAATAATAATAATAATAATAATAACAATATAATTATTATTTATTATTATTATTGTTATTTATTAATATATTATTTATTATTATTATTATTATTTATTAATGTATTATTTTTTATTTTTTTATTAATTAATTTATTATTATCATTTATTAATGTATTATTTAATATAATTATTTATTAATTTAATTATTTATTAATATATTAAATTCATATAATAACCATTAAAACGAGAGAAAAAAAATTAAAAATCCTTTTGGGAGGTCGCATCCCCGGCCAGCGACCTCCAACTGGGTGAAATTTTTTTGGCCTTCAGCTGATCGCATCTTGGGCCATCGACCTCCTACTAAGCCTAAAAAGTAGGGCATTTTGGTATATAAAATTCAAAATGGGGTATTTTGGTTTTTAAAAAAAAGGATATAATGGTAAAAAAAATCCAAATAATACCTCTCATTATTTTCCTTTTCCCTCCACTTTTATGTCCTCTGACCAAAGACGAATTAAACTATTTTGGTTTAATTGCAGTTTTGGTCCTCATATTTTAGCTGAATCATGAAGATAGTCTCCTAATTTTATTTATCCCTAGTTTTGGTCCCCAAACAAAATTTTGGTTCAAAACTTGATAAAATGTCCTTTTTTTGCGCTTATTTAAGGCACATTATGTCTCAAGATCTCGTTGTACAACAATTATACCTGAAATAAATGGTATGGTGTGGTTTAAAAAAATGACACTTCATCAAGTTTTGGACCAAAATTCTGTTTGGAGAACCAAAACTGAGGAGAAACAAAATTGGGGTATTATTTTCATGATTCAGCTAAAATAGAGGATCAAAAATGCAATTAAGCCAACTATTTTTTATCTAAATTCTAAGCGTCCAAGTAAGTTTGTTCAATTGGTAAAGATTAAGCACGAATCATATAAGATTCGTTTAGTGACTATGATAGATAAGTTATAAGTTAGATTAATAAAAAAAAAGTCACATATTCGCCCTCAATTAAATACTATTTCTTCCATTCTACAATAATTAACCCATTTATAAAATAAAATTATTCGAAAAAGAATGACATTCAATTTTCAATACACTTTTTTTCAACTATACCATTTAATTAATACCATTTGCATCACTTCTAATGCAATATATTTCACTATGCATTTGTGACATTGATAATGCACCAATACCTAACAAGGATTAGTAAAATTCAACGTTTATATTGAGTTATTAAGCGGAGTAGTTCATCGCATAGTTACTCTTGGAGTCAATAGATAATTGAGTTAGAACGTATTTGTATGACTCACTTTATAGTGATGATTATACAAAATTCCATAAAAAATTTAATTTTCATGGGACATACAATTCAAATTATTGAAAAGATGAATTAATTAAAATAAGTAAGTTTTTTTTTTTTTTTTTTTTTATGTGCACAAGCAATCTAGATGGATATTGTGTAATATAAGTTTGAATATTTGCTAAATGAAGGTATGGAAATGACATCATTTGTCTAAGTATTTTGAAGAAAATATTTGTTTGAGATTACAAAATGATTATTTGAATAATACTTTTGTAAGTTATGAAGCTTATATAGCAAAGGTTATAAAAAAGTTATATATGAATAAGTCAAATTAAATGAAGGTATGGAAATGACATCATTTGTCTAAGTATTTTGAAGAAAATATTTGTTTGAGATTACAAAATGATTATTTGAAGAATATTTTTGTAAATTATGAAGCTTATATAGCAAAGGTTATAAAAATGTTATATATGAATAAGTCAAATTAAGTGTGCACTTTGAATGTTGTAAGGTCGCCAATTCTGGACAAATGTATTTTTAGAGTTTGAGAAACTAATGATTTCTACTTGGTGCTGGAATACCATATATTAGTGCAATCAAATGATAATATATCTTGCTAATTATTTGTTGTCAATCTATTAGACATGTGAACTTCTTTACATATACAAAAACATTGGTACAAGGTCAAATATATACTTTGTTATATTAGATATACATGTTATTTTGTATAATTCTCATAATGATAAAGATTAGAAAGAAGTTATTTGTTTACATAAGGAAGTACAACTATTTTGTGGAGATATGTGAAACAAACTACAACAATATCATCAAATGAGGAGATTTTAGAACAACACGAGATAAGTCGAAAAAGTATTTTGGATGAGGCCTATGATTCAACATCGGTAAGGAACTAATGATTTGTGTTCCATAAATATAACTACATGAGTTCTTTATGAAGATAATATTTCATACAATGCTTAGTTGAGACAATGACACATTAAGTAAGATAGAATAAGATATTTTTCAACAAAATATGTAACCGTTCTTGATCTTCTACTAAGTTATGATACATATATCAACAAATTCCTTTATGTGACAATATCCAATACAACGTTATAAATTCATTGTCACATAAAGTTTTTCAACAACTACAACAAAAGATTGATCTTCATCATTTACAATGTCTACATGAGAGGGAAAAATAAATATATTTTACACTCTTTTTTCTTTCATTGTGGTTTTTGTCCCATTGAGTTTTTCTAGTAAGGTTTTTAATGAGACAATTCCCACATTTTCCTTCGCTAGAGTTTTTATTTTTCCTGTAAAATTTCAACGAGGCATATCCTCGATGGACATTTAAGGAAAAGTGTTACGAATATTAGGCTCACTAAGCCCATTAGTAAATTCCATTTACTTTTACTCTATAAATACAACTAACATTGTAATAGAAACGGATAATACTATTTACTATCTCTTTTTCTCTTTCTCTCATTCATCTTTACTCTCGTATATCATGCCCTTGTATCAATTAGTTCACAACAATTTTAATATTAAAAAACCTTATTTTAATTATTCTTTTACCTAAGAAGAAAAGAAGTTCGAATTAAAGTATGTGTCCACCTCTTAAATTAAATTTAGGTTATGCATTGATCTTTTGCTAACTTGATCCAAATATGATCCAAATACAATCGTATATAAAAACATCTTAATATCTTGGAATAAAGAATTTTTTTCATACATAAAAAAAATCTTACATTATCTGAAAATCAAAACTTAAAATAGTTTATAAACAACAACACTCTTCAATCCACCGGCACATAAAAAGTATTCATAAACTCAAACGAGTTCATAGACAAGTAAAAAGTTATTTTTTTAAGAGAAAAACAATAACACACTTTTGGTGTAAACTAATTTTACATGAGAGTAAATAGAAACCTTTGATTTTATCATCTTATTAATTATTTATAATTGTCATCATTAAATAGCCATCCAATAAACGGTTTATATTGATTGTAAAATATTTTACACCTATAATGTATGGTCATTAAACCATTTTTGAAACTCAACCAAATGATTAAATAGCTTTTTGTGTAAAAAGCATTTCCAAATTTTGTACACAACTAACACAATAGACATCAATTTCAATTCATTTATGTACTTGCACTTGAATGATATAAGAGTGAACTTTATGCCATTTATCTGCACTTTTTGTTGTCTACAATGGAGGCAATAAGATTTGATCCTAAGACCTCATTACTCAAACTCTTAACCATTAGACCAATCCTAGTGGCTTAAAATCACAATCTAGAGTAACATTTTTGCAGCACATCTTATTGGCCCAAGATATCTGATGCTGACTTGTTCAAGATTTGGAAAAGTTCTTCCCTGTATCAACAAAATATTAGTGAGTGAACTTATTTATATAAATAAAATAATTAAACATTAGTAATTAATTGTTATTTTTTGTTAGAAGGAAAAGTTGAATTCATGACCTTCGTCTCACTATGGTGTAGTTAATCATTAACCACTTATGGCATGCATGTTAGTTTTAAACTACGTGATGACGATGCAAATGGAAGTACCACACATTCCAATGCAACAATTTTCAAAGCAACCTAAGGGCAGCTTTAAGTGAAACTTATTCTGAGGTCTTCAAATGTTTAGTTGCGAGAAGAAAGTGAGAAGAGAGAAAGAGATATCAGTTAGTTTGTTAGTAGATAATTCAGTTAGAATAAATTCATGTGTATATAAACCATCAATCCATGAACTAAAGTATGATTGCATTTTCATAATTCTTTATGTGTGTGAGGAAGAGTGCGAGAAGAGAGAAAAAAGTGAAAAATATAGTAGATTTGAGGTATTGTTAAGTATAAGAGAAATACTAGAAGTTAGAAAAGTGTATTTTTCTCTCTCTACTTGTTTGGTTGGATAGAAAGTGAAAATACATAAATGCTACATTTTTTGAAACAACACAAATACCCTTAAACAAAAAATTATCTGTTCTTCTCTTTTCTCAACTTTTGTTGCAATAATGCAACCAATCAGAAGAAGTTTGGCGCTTCTCCTGTTCTCTCAAACTCTCTCAAACCAATAAAAGGTTAACAGAAGAGGATCAATCAAGTGAGAAATAGGTCTATGTTCTGTACTTATAACTATAATTACACTCTGATACTTGATACTAATTTTCTTTTTCTTTCCTCAATTCTATTATGAAACCAAAGTTCTTCATATAAATTTGTGATGAAGCTAATAACTGACAAACTGAAAATCAGGAAAGTGATATGAATTCTTACCTGTCAGGCTTGAATAACAGATAGCGATAAGTGAACCACTGAAACAGAAAGACAACTTAAGTTACTTATCAAGTTACCAAATTAATATCAATTCTATAACCTTATACTCCTACTACCATTTTGTGGTATTTTTCAAGTAACCATTAGAGGCATGATGTTGAATGTTATCAAATTTTCAAACAGGATACTTGACTACAATATATGGCATCGGCAACTCTGCTGAGAAAAGTGAAAATGTTCAACCTTATTGATGGTGGCAATTATTTTTTGTTAATTAGAATGTCTATAATATAAATATCAAGAACATAACAGAACAGAAGGGAAGAAACCAAATAAATTTATATGTAATTTGATTTATATATGATACTTTTATTTGTAGGACTATAGAGAGGTTTTTTAGAGACAAACAAAGACTTCGGCTTATTTCAATTGTACTACTTGAAATTGCTTATAGTTAGCTTTCTGTGAATCATTGATACAGATACAGACACCGAAAACGACGCGACACTGACATGTAGACGCCATGAGTAATTTGAAAAGATAGAAGTAATTGAATGTAACCACATCAGACATCGGACACATATCTTAACCTTTTGTAGACTAATATTAATTATTCAGTTACTTGGTGATGTAGTAGTTGGCTTGATCATATAACTATAGTTCAACTTCAGAGGGGCTAATAACATTTACTTTCTGCCCATTCTATATGAAGGTTCTTTCATGTGCTTTGTTTAACAAAAAGATTGGCTCTTTTCTATGCTAATATCATATCATGAGTTATGATATAGGTAAGAGAAGATGAATGTCAGAACATAAGATTATGTGACATGGTTCAGTTGAAAGCAAAATTTCTTATCTATGATGTTATGTTTATCTTTAGTTTGTAATAATAACTGCAAATACAAAATGTTCAGACATAATATGGTGCTTTCATTCCTCATGAGTTTACATATTATTTAGAACAGTACTTACCACTGAGAAAAGTATTCCAATAAGTTCCAACGAAATTGGGATAACTGGCAATTTGTCAATGGCCTATACCCAAAAATCACAAAAAAAATCAAAATTAAAAGACATGTAAAATAAAGACTATTTCAAAGGCATTAACTATATTTCAAAGGTAATAATGAATGTCAATAACGCAGATTTTAAATTTGGGTTTGCCCTTTAACTTTTTAAAAGTTTTCCAAACCCTACCTCTCCTTTTACAAAACTCTCAAACAAGGAAAAGGATAGGCATAACATAAGCTCTTCCCTTTCCCTTTCTAAACACCTCTCCCAAACATAGCCTTAACATTCAGTTAAAATTCTACAATGACGTATATATTCGGTTCCAAAATAGTGCAAGTTTGGTGAAGATTACCGCTATCAAATTTGTCGATGCCCAAAGTGCTACTACAGCTGCAAAGCCCAAACCAATTAGTCCCAATCGGTCCTCGGGTTTATCCCACTGTTCGAACATATAAAACAGAAATTTAGATAATATTTGATGTCTTTCTTGAGTAAGATACAAGAAGGATGGGAGTGGTAAGAGAAACTCACAACATTCTGAACTGACTTGAAAACAGTAAGGGAAGTTGAAGATTCAGAACTTTCTCCAGAAGCCTTCACAACAAATGTGATGCTATTCCGTCTCCCTGCAAGGTTGGTCATATCGAAAATCATGAATCATGAACATATAAAGAGATACAAACACTTATAGTACACATCAGAAGAAATTAAAAGTAATCAAATCAATGGTGTTTTAAGGACATGGAGGATGGAACATTGTCATAATTCCTCCATAGCACAGTAAGCCTTCAAAAATTAGCATTTATGAAAGAAAATCATATTTCAAATAAACACACATCATGGCTTTTTAAATTGTAGCCAAACTAGTGCAAAATGCTCATCAATTGTACAAAAAAATCACTACACCTCCTAAGATTTCATCTGTCACAAGCTATCTAGATTTAGCCTATGATCTCTTTAACTCCTATCCTCTGATTACTCACACAATTCAATATTTGTTATTATCTCATTTGATCACTAAATAGACTTTAAAATACAGCTGTAGATACGAGTCATCTGATCTTTATCGAATAGTCGAGATATGCATGACTGTGGAGAATCCAACTCCTAAAAGAACCACCAATTAAGTTATGACCACATCTTCATAAGGTTGTCTTGCTTTCATTCTTGGCACCAATATATGAAGATTCAATATTTAAGTCCTTTTACTCAACAATTACAGAACAAAACAAGGTTTATTCATACACTCTCTCTAATAAAATAAAAAATAAAAAAAAATAAAAAATCAACTTTGAGAGAACCCCAAAAAGGATAAAGAACAAACCTAGTAAAGGGTTACCTGCAAGAAGAGAAACATTGAAATTTTGGAAGTTGTGTGGAAATGATTTTCTACCATGAAGCAACAATGGTGGTGGCAAGCATGCAATAATTGAAGCCATTTACAGCTCAAATTTTCTACCAGAAATCAAAATAATAAAACCAAATTTAAGTCAATGAATAATCAGATAGCAAAAATGAAAAAGAATCTAAAATTAAATTAGGAGAAAAAAATATACCTTGGCTTGCTCTACTGCTGCAAAGGATGAGTGAGTGAGACACAAAAGCTTCAAATCCAAACAGAGTCTGAACCACAAAAAATTAAATTAATGTCTTTTTTTTTAATATTATTATTATTGTTAGAAAAATGCTTTTTAATATGAAGAATAATTAAAAGAAAGAGAAAAATACATTAAAATAAGATTTTTGATCAAATGGTGGATAATAGTTGGTGGTTATTTATTTTGTAAGATAGATGCTACAACATAAGATTTGTATCTTCTCAATTTCATCTTTAACAATTAATATTTTTTTATTTATTACTATTGAGTATTGACCTTTGGTGCTTTCCCATTTTTCACCACTAAGAGGCACAACTTGGGTTGTTATTTTTTTTTTCTTTCCATATGATAATGACTAGTTTTTATTTTAATTTTTATAAATGAGGATAAACCTCAAGAAAAATTATAAAACTAAAAGAAAAACATTTTAAAATGTGTTAAATTTTGAAAATAATGAAAACTTTAGAATTCTCTAAAATGATTATAGTAATGAATGTAAAAAGAATATGAAAAAGTTAAATAAATTAATCAAATAATTCATAAAGTATTCTTAAATAGTACTAACACTTTCTCTAATTTTCAACTTACCTTTAATTTCTCACACTTTCATTCACTCTCACCCACACACTCTATGTGGCATGAGCTCTCTTCTCATACTATTGAGGTCTCTTACAATGTTGCTGATGTATTTGTGGAATCTTTAAGGTCAATTAAATATTTTATTTTAATTATTGCATTTAATTTTCTTTATATTATATTGATGTTGCATCTTCATTTTTAATGTTTCCTTCAATAAGCTTCACCTTGACTTCTTGTCTAATAGATACAACCGTTGCAATTGCAATCCTTTACATAGTTATCAATCAACATCAAAATATGAACAAGCCCATGATAAAATCCTAATTTTTTCCTTTCCAACAAAAATATCAAGCAACAATCCAAATGAAATACTTAATAGATATTAGATATTCTACAAATACACTTGGAGTAGTGGAATAAGATTGCTCAACATCAATATGAAAAAAGAAGTAGAGCTTGAGTGAGAGTGAGAGTGAAAAAAAACTAATTTAACATAGAACTAACAATATTAAATGCAAGGGAGGTGTTTGTCACTTTCAATAAAAGTTAAGGTAGTACAAATCTAATACCACATAATTTAATAGCATAAAACGACACCATACAACAAGATGTCAATATGTCTATAAATATGACAAAATTCAAATATATAAAATATTTATGTCGTCAGATCTGTAAAACTGATGTTGTTAAAATCATTGATTAAAATTGGTAACTAATCAAAGCTATTATGTAAATTTGAACTAAAATGAAAATCGCACCAAGACAGAAAAACTAAAAAATGTCGCACCAAGACGAAAAAAAAAATATGTCACAACCAGACAACAAAATCACAAAAATTTTAGATTTCTCTTTTCTCCTTCATTTATAGAGAGGTGATTTAAGGCCATTTTTACTAGTGTAAGCTTTGGTATCAATCTATTTTACATAGATTGCTATTTGTATCATAGATTTAAATCCTATATATAAGGTAGATGTGGCAAAATAAATAAATTAAATGAATATATATTTTGATAGTAATAGATGAATCAAAACAATCCATTAATCCGTTTACAATCCACTTATCGTCCCTAAAAAAGAGTCGATTCAATACATCCATTAAAAATAAAAATAATTTAATCCATCCATTATCACATTTTAATAAATGGATATCCATCAAATCAACTTAATAATTTTTTTAATATTATAGTAAATTATATAGCTACATTAATAATAATAATAATAATAATAATAATGATTTTTTATTGTTAGAAAAAAATAAATAATAGTTTTTATTATTTCTAAAATTAATTTATTTTTAAAAAAAAATTAACAAAACTGTTTTTATAATATTTTTTAAAAATAAAACAGTTTTTAAAATATTAAAAATACAGAAGAATTACTGTTTAAAATATATTTAAAAAACCATTTTTTATATTATTTTTTTAAAATAGTTTATTATTATTATTATTATTATTATTATTATTATTATTATTATTATTAGATAATTAATTTATTAATGAATAATTAAATAATAGAGATGGTGGCATGGCGTCAGAGTTCTCGCGATCAGCCTCCACCGACCTATTTAATTTAATAATTATAGTAGTTATTTTTTAAATTATTAACTTTTTAAATAATAAAAAAATTTAAATTATGCTTTTTAATTTAACAAAAAGTCTGTTTTTTTAATTAATTTTTTTTTTAATAAAATTATGTTTTATAATAAAAATAAATTATTATTTAAAGTCTTTTATTTAAATATATTAATGATATTAGTAATAAAATTAAAAATCAAAAATTAAAAATTTTGATTTTTTTAAAAGCAGTTTTTAAAATAATAAATTTAAAACCATTTTTTGAAAAATAATCAATAAAATTATTTTTATAATTAATTAGATTTAAAATAATTTTTTAAAAAAACTACTTTTTAAAATAGTTTTATGGTAAAAATAGTTTTATGGTAAAAATATTTTTTTAAATAAATATAACAATAATTTTTTAAAATTATATATTTTTTTTAAAACGTAATCCATTTAATTATATTAAATAAAACATGTGATTCATTGGACTGTGAAATAAAGTTTGAAGGATTGGTTTCATCCATATTTTTAAATGGATGGATTGGATTCAATTCATTAAAAAATTATTATGTAGTGGATGAATCTATAGTTGGATGGATTGAATGGACGATGGATAAATGAATCAAATTGTCACCCTTAGCATATATCATCATTTATTATGTTTTTTTTAGTCTAGGCATATCTACGATGTTTTTAACTTTATATTACGATAAAGTCAATAGAATAGATATGTCGTTCTATAGAACATTAAGTGTGATTTAATTATTAAATTTTATTAAATATTAGAACACTATTTTTAAAGTAATTCTTTATATTCATTTTTCTTTTTATCTATGCATTATTTTCATCCTTATTATTATTATTATTATTATTATTATTATTATTATTAGATATTGTTGTTTTGATATTACTCTTAATGAAAGAGTAAGATTATTAGATGGTGAAAGATCTATGGATCTAGTAGGTAGTAGGTTATTTGTTTTGATTGAATCTTTTGTATTTTGTATGACAATGTTATGAGTTACTAGTTTTGAATGAATTGACAAGTGGTAACCTACGTGGTTTACTATGAGTTATCTTAAATATATTTTCTTTTTCTAAAAAAAAGTTCAAAAATTACTAGTTGACAATTGTCTTGGGACCAACCCGGTCTCGTCTTAATTCATCCCGTCTTTTTTGAACCTGCAACTAATCGGGTTAATGGAGGGTTAGAGCCTAAAAATTAATCCGATCAAATATTGAGATCGGATAAGGGACAATTGATTCGATCAATTGATGGGACCTAACCCGTCATTTGTACACCCTTACTTAAAAGTTAGGTTCAGTTGGTTGTTCGGTATGGTTCGTGATAAATATGTGATGGTGGAAAATATGTGTATGTTGGAATGGCAAGTTGGGAAGTGGAGGTGGAATTGGCGTCATAATTTTTTTGAGGGGGAGGTGGTGGAATGTGTTCGGTTGTTTGTTTCTACTCATGTGTAGGTTAAGGCTAGGTATTCATGGCATTGGAACAAATCCATAATGAAATGTATTCGATTAAAGAGTCGTATCACATTGTTTGATGTTGATTCTTGTTGACGAATCATCCTCATATTAGGAGCTAGCTTGGAAAAAAGTAGTATCGTTGAAGGTGTCCATTTTGTATGGTGATTGTTGAGTAATTGATTTCTTACAAAAGGACAACTTGTTGTCCCAACTCCCGAGGCACCGTTGACAGAGCTTTTAATTTTTGTATTTCAAGATGTGGTATGGAAGAAAAATTTTATCATGTGTTTTTTTTATTGTCTGCTATTTGACTCAGGGGGTACATCACTTGGGTGTTTAGGTATTCATTGCACCTTTGCAAATGTTGTGTTAGCTCATCCGCATGAATTTGGAGGGCTAGACATTATAGGTACGAAGCAACTTATTCTCTTTAATCTTATTTGGTTAATTTGTGTTTGGCTTTTTAGAAAACGATGAATCATATTATTTTTTGTCATGATACTTTTAATCTTCATAGTGTGCTAGAGCACATTAAATTGCTCGGCTGGTGTTGGCTAAATTACAAAGGAAAAAGTTTTGGATATAACTTTTTTTAAGTTTATATAGTTATTGAGTGATGTATTTTTCGTGCAAGTGCTTATTTTATATCCGTTTGGCTGAGTTGGATATATTTCGTTTAACGTTTAATTTTATGTTTATTTGAGATCCTATCACACCTTATGAAATAATCTGTTTTACTTTTATAATTTATATTTATGGTTGTTTCAAAAAAACAAAATTAATGCAAGCTCTCTCCTGTCTTGATTATATTTTTTTGTTTACATTCAAGACTAGATGAAATATATGATTACTATGATGGTTATGAGAGAAAAGTGAACAATGTTTATGCAAGTTTGTGTTGAGATGTCACAAGTTTAGGATTTTTTTTCTTCTTTCTTCCTTTCTATTAGGACTAATCCTTCTGCCATCATAGCCAAAATATATGTTTCTGGTTTTTTGAATTCACATTTTTTGTATCTGCCAAACTACAAATCCCTCTTACAAGGAGAACATGTCATACATAAAATATATGACAAAATGCTTAAAACCCTTTTGATTTTGTTGTACATTCATCTTTATATATACAAAAAGAAGAAAGAATAATGAAATAATCAAATCTTTCTTTCCTCTCCCTCTTTTGAAGCTTTAGCATTTTCTTTGCATATTTTTTATTAGCACATTTCTTCTTTCTCTCCTCTCCCTCTGAGAACTCCCATTGTCTCAAGGTAAGACATTTTCTTATGATCAGTATTTATAATTGGAAGTTTTTGAAGCTTTCCACCATTATCAATATCTTTTTCCAATTCATCTGAAACAGCAAGAGGATCCTTTTTATCTGATTCACCTTGGTCATTACTCCAACCCATGAAATCAGATAGTGTCATCGACGACAACGGTGTTTCTGCGCCGCCACTCTTTTCTACCTCTTCTCTTTGTGTTGGACATTTGTCTGGCTTTGGAATTGGATTCCTTGCATTGCTTTTTCTTCCTTGTGATGGATTTTGAGTTTGGCCATCTGCATGGAGTACATCTTCTATTCTTGATAGTACTGTGAAGGCTAAACTTTCCAATATTCTTGAATAACTTTCAAGAACAGCTTGTCCTACATCCTGCCATCATAGATCATAATGTATAAGTGAACTGTGTTATAGATGATTTTACTATAAGAACTTATTAAAGTTGCCAAAAATTCATGCAACATAATCTTACCTTGTTGAATTGGATTTTGCTTATATCCAATGAAGATTGTGGAAGTCCTGGAAACCTATGCTTCAAGAGAATTAAGATGGTTTCTGCTCTCTCTTCAAAGAGTTCTCTTTTCTCCATACTAACAGCAGAACCCCATGATGATTTTGTATCTTTTTGGTTCATCTTCCTCTTCCAAATAACTATTGATGCCTCAATTCTATTCTTCAGATCAAGGATTTTGTGTTCCGACGACATGTCGATTGTCCCTAGGAACTGATCCGGATCGAAAAATTCGTCGGTAATACTCCGGTAGATCAAGTCCCCTAGACTTGCTCTTCCATTCTGTCAATGACCAAAGAAAACCAAAATTTAAGCTATTTTCATAAGTCATAACAGAGAGTTCATGAAAATAAGCTGAAAACAACTTAGAAAAATAAATTGAAAAAAACTTATTTAGTGTTAATAGCATAAGCATTTATCAAATAAGTATTTATGATGTATTAATTATTTATGTAACAAAAGATAAAATAGAGTCAAATTATTTTTGCATATACCGTAAGTTATTTTCATAACCTTTCATGGAGAGCTATAGAAAATAAATTGAAAACAACTCATGAACATAAGTTGTTTTCATAAATTCTCTCAAACATAGTTCAAATATATTTTACGTCAGTAGATTAACTCAAATAAATCAATTTAAACATACTCTAAGAACTTGTTTAGATATTTGAGTTTATCTCTTAACATAAAGACTTAGACTATTTGTGAGACAACGTATGAAATATTCATAATTTTTTTCCTCCGATGTTCTTAAAATCGTGATTTTAGAATCTTACACAACCTTGCAATCTAACATAAAAACTTAATCGCTTTTTGTTGAGATTAAATATAACTTATATGAAAATAGTTTAACATTTTATCTTTATCATAAAAATATCTCGTACTTAAGCACTTATATAATAAGCACTTGACTAAGTTGTTTATGAGCTTCTAAGCAAATACTAGATTTTTTTACATACCTTAGGTAAGGATTCAATATAGCTTTCAGGGATTTCCATTTCTGATAGAGTTTGAGCATTTATAGCCATAGCTGCTTTAAGTACTTGATTTACACAATCTTTTTGATATTGAAGAAACCTTCTTGCTGCCTCAGATAAACCATCTACAGGTACCTTAGGTGTTGGTAACCACCATTTATCATCATTTTTTGATTTTGAACTATCTTTATTTTGATCATCAGCATCTTTTGATACATAATAAAATTCAGTTTGGTCTTTGAAATTGTCTAGACAATCCTGCTCATCATAACAAATAAAAATTATCAATAAATTACAATATCATAAACTCTAATTGAGTGCATTTTTCAGATATTTTTTTGTATTTCTAGAATTATAAATTGTTATTTAAGGGTGTGTTTATTTTTAAAATATCATAAACTCTAATTCCTTTTTTTTTTTAAATAAATAACAATTTTTGAAAGTGTGTGTTTATTTATTACAATCTAAAAAAAATAAAAATCTAAAAAAAATCTAATAACTACTTAAGATGAAAAGTTGTTTTTAGTAATTTGTCAAAAAAATATTTTTTATGATTGATTGTTCTTTTATTTAAAAAAAAAGTGATTTTCATTAGACATACAATTACAAAACAATTTTTTATTTTCTTAAAAATCTCTAAAAAATAATCACTAAATTATAAAATATTAAAATTATTATTTTTAAATCTAAAACAAACATTCCCTAAATCACTAATTTAATTCGTTCTATGTTAGCAGAAAAGAAGAAACTACTATTTTTTGGAGAATGTGAAGTTTATATAACAAAATACATTTTTAATCAAAATTGTTAGAAAAAAAACTTGATATAATAGTTCTAATTACTTTTCTAATTAAATCATTGGCTAAATAAAGATCATATTTAGGTCAAGATTTGTGATCCTTACAATAAGCATTGTATCAAGCTTTCTCAAGGCAGGGATATTCATGTGAAGATCGGTTCGTTGCCTCGTTGTCATAATCTATTCAGTCAAAAATCATGAATTAGATTTCAGAAGAATGGAACAAACAAATTATACAATACAATAAAAAATAGAGTGTCTTTAGATACTGTAAATTTTTTCATCAATAATTTTCGTTAATTTGTCCACGAATTTATGATGATAATATTTATAAAAATTGATTAAATTTTTGTTACATGTAATTCAACTATTAATAATATTTCATTGGATCGTGGTATTATATTACCTCCATGATTGAACCATCTTTAGATTTCTGTTGTGTAGGAACCATTTCAACTACGTATTCGGTGACGGAAAGAAGCCAATCGATTTCTTTTCGCCACCTTGCCTTCCTTTCGGGCGCCATTGGCTCTAACCGCTTTTGTTCGCCAAAAACAGCAGCTGCATTCTCAAAGTAAGAAAATATCTTTTAGTCATGACAATAAATAATTTGAAACATTTTCCTGAAAATAATGGAATGGAAATTAAAGCATAATGTTTCTCTATCAAGATTCAAAAAGTATATAGAAAATTATTTATCTTATCTTAAAAAATAAATAAATAAATAACATACCAGCAAGATTTGTTAATGCATTTGATAATGCTAATGCTGAAGAAACACCTTTTCCTCCACCAGACATATCCTCTCCCAATAATAGTTTAGCAAATCTCTCCTTCATCTGTTCCAGTTCTGAATTAAATCCAATCATAAATATTAAACTTATAAACAAACAAATAATTAATCAATGAAATGCAAGACATTGATAAGGAAAAAATTGTTAATAATTTTAGAGAAATAATCAAAATTAATATTTACCTTGTATTAGCTTGTCTTTGGCTTCTTTTGCTGCAATTTCCTCCTTGATTGTTCTTGATTTGTTAGGAAGTACTTTTTCTGAATCATGAAGAGGTTTTGATCCTTGACTTCTTGATGAAGAAGGATCATCTTCTATAGGATCTAATGTGCTGGCACTTTCAATGCTTAAACTTTTTGTATGTCTCCCTGTATTCTCAAACATTCCTTTGAAATTGAATAGTTTGGATTTGCAATTTTCTTGTTCTTGTTCTAGTGTTTTAACCATTTTGTTTTTAATAAAAAAAATTCCTCCCTTTTTTTATTATATATTTTTTGAGGAAAATTTTAAAGGGATGAATAAACAAGAACAATACTTGGGGTTTCCAACTCCCTATAGAGTAATTTTATTTCTTGCATTGCAAGGGAGAGAAGGAAAACACCAAGGGGAGAAGCCAAATGAAACCAAAAGAGATATAATTTTTTTATTTTTTATTTTTTTGGTTTTTTTTAGGAGAAAGAGAATTTGAAAAAATTGTTGGAGGTGATTATTTGATGGAGCTGTTTGTGTGTTAGTTTTTTTCTTTCTTTTTTGAGTTGGATTCATTGAACGTGGGGTGCATGTTGTAACAAATTAATTAATGGGTTTAAGAGTTGGAGAAATAAACAAACAATAATAAAATTTTCACTTTTCTTAATTAAAAAAATATTATGTTTTGGAAGAATCTGTTTTGACAATGATGTGTTAAATTGGGTGGTTGAATTAAGATTCTAATTTAAGGGTCAAATGTTGCTAAAGACTAGGGAAGACAGATAAGAATGCTTACATCATAATAATAATAATAATAATAATAATAATAATAATAATAATAATAATAATAATAATTAATTATTATTATTATTATAATAACAACAACAATAATAATAATAATAATAATAATAATAATAGTAACAATAATAATAACAACAATAGTAAACCTTAGTGCTTTCTTTTTCCCAGCACATGACACACTTGAAAGATATTTGTGATCTTAATGTTTAGGTACAACTATTTTACTACTTGTGAAGTATACAAAATGTACATAGTTTTTAAATTCTAGACTTTTTTGCTGTTGTTAAGGTGCCACTAGCACATACATTGAGTCTTTTATTAGATTTTATGAGACACCATTGTAGGGTGTCATAAATTCTCCACTCTGTCATCGTTGAAAATTTTGAGTTGGACATTCCAAAACTTAACTTTATTAGTTTTGTATTTTAATAAGAATCACATGCATGCTACACCATAGACCATGCTACACAATAGAGTTGTGCTTAAAATTCGGTTAAATTATTACTCTTTTAATCTCTTCACTCTTTTTAGTTTTTAGATTTTGTTTTCATCTCTTAATTAATTTCGTTCTACTTTTTTATAGGCAAAATTCTATTAAATAATTGGATCATAAGGAAATTCATTTATTCACCTTCTATAAAAAATTACAGAACTTTGAATAAATCATATGCTCACAAATTCAACAAAATATCAAACAATGCACCTACTAATACACGGAACTATATCAGCTCAACATGTGCCAAATTACTAGTCACTTTCGTTCAAATTATTAACTTTTCTACTATTTTGGTTTCTTAAATATAATTTTATTAGCCACTTTAATTCTTTCTATTAGTTTTATTGAAAAAATGTTTAATCATTGTTAAATATTATCACTTTGATTTGTTGATTAAGTAAAAAGAACATCTATTATTCGCCAACTTCTTCTTTTTCCTCTTGTCTTTACCAACACCACCAAATTACTACCACCAAAACAAAACAACAAAGTAAAAACAGACCCAATATCAACATTGAAGAAAATAGATCTTAGAATAAAATCCTAAACAAATCCAAACTTTAGCGCAAAATTGAAGAGACTAGAAAAGTATGTAACATCAGGTGTTGGAGATTTTCTAGATTTGCTTTTGATTTGTTGAATAATTTTTTATAGATATTTTGGTGTTGTTTATCTTGATTTTTTATGTCTAAAAATACCCAAAAATAAAAATAGAAAAAGATGAATTTCAATTATTGTACTCTATCTTTTTTACTTTCTTCTTTGTTTTAGATTTATTTATAAGATTTGGGTGTGTATTGAGTTTGCTAGAAAAAAAAAATATGAATTTAGAAAATAAAGATTTGAGTTTTGTCTAATTAAGATTTATTTTCTTTTAATTTTTAATTATTTATTTAGTGGTGTTGGGCTTAATGTGAAAATGTATTTTTATTTAAGGAGGTGATTTATTGTTGACAGGTACTTAAAGAGAAAAAGAAATTTGAGAAAATTAATGTTTGACATTTAGGATGCTGTAGAAGTGATGGGAATGTGGTTTGGTGGTTGGTTTAAGATGAAAATGTGATTTTGTCTGATTGGAATAATATGTGAATGTACGCAGGTGGGATTTGAAGGAAAATATTTGAATGTGAGACATGGGATTCATACTGGTCTTGTTGAGATGTTTCTAAAAAATGTTGTATTGACGGTGACAAGTAATCCCATGATTTAATGTTTTTTCCATTGAAATTGAAATTGATAGAAATTATCAAAGTGACTAACATAAGAGATCAAACCAAATTTTTAAAAAAAAGTTAAGAACTTAAAAAGCAATGTAGTTTTAAAATTCACTAAAACTCTACGATTAACAACTTTTTTTTTTTTTTTTTGTAAAGAATAAACTAACGAATCTTCTAGTTTTTTAATCATTCAGAGTCAATGTTAGTTCGATAAACATAAAGGAAAATTACTGTCTCTCAAAATTCAATTCACGGTATAGAGACTAATTAAGTCAATGTCTCAACCATAAAACGACTTGTTAATTTATACTTCTGAATAGTATTATCGATCGTCGTTAGAATTTCAACTGAGTTTTAAGTATTGATCTACGAGATCATTATTACAAAATTTGAAAATTCTTTGTTAAAGTAAATTATCTTTCTTCGACGATCGAATTTTGAATTACCAATCTTTTCTCATACGAACTCAAGAGT
Source organism: Cicer arietinum (assembly GCF_000331145.2). Taxonomy (NCBI): domain Eukaryota; kingdom Viridiplantae; phylum Streptophyta; class Magnoliopsida; order Fabales; family Fabaceae; genus Cicer; species Cicer arietinum. The sequence goes on along the minus strand of NC_021165.2, from coordinate 26,825,816 downwards.
TAAACAGAAAAGAATAAGATGGAAAAATTCATCAACCATAAATCTTCTCTTCAACCTCTATCATTCACCCTTGATACCTTTCTTTCTCTATGTAATGTGTTTGGGCAAAGATCAATTTTCGACATTTCCATTTCTCTAATTTTGTGATTATAAAGTTTCAAATTTTCTTTTATATATACTCAAATTATTTTATAATGTAAAATCAAATGTACATTTCTTATGAAAAATATGGAAGATCTTTATTTTATCTGTTCATCGTCTCTTCAAGGCGAAAGAAGATTAAATTCATAGTCGGTGGTTATAAACAATATTCTCATCTCATTTTTTAAATCAAGCAAAATCACACATTGTAATAGATACTTGTGATAAAATATTAATATCTATAAGTATTTCTTAAGCAATAATTATAATTTTCTCCAAAAATAAATATTTTAAGTGATTCTTAAATAGCTCACACTTTTTATATTAAAATGTTATTTACTAATATAATCTTACAATATCAACACAGGAATTTTGGTTCGAGAAATACCTTAAATATAAAAAATAATTACATATCCTATTTCTTACTCACTATTACAATCATGGTTATAATGACTTATAAAATAAATAAAAAACTAATAAACTATAAAATAATCATACATATTATATTTTATTTCAGTATTTTAATTAATTTAGTCTTCTTTCCGTCAACCTTTTCATCTCTCTATTCATCCATACATCAAAATTTGATAGTAAAAAATAAGTAGTTGATTTTATGTCTCAAAGATAAACTTCAAAATCTAATTAACTGAAAAAGAAAAACTTTTAAATTTTATTTTTTATAAACTTTTATGACAATAAATTATATATTTTTTAAATTATTTTAATTATAAATAATTATTTTATTTTTATTTTTTTAATTTATGGAAACCATTGGTAACGTTATCTGTATCATCATCTTGTTGACCTTCCTTCCACCGTAACCACACGCGCCCCGATCAAATCTCTGCAATTCCATTTCTCAAAACCCTAACCCTAATCCTAATGGCTTCCATATCTCTTCTCCTCGTAGCTCAAGTAATGCCATACTTAGAACAAGAACTCAACAAACGCTACAACCTTCTCCGCGTATGGGACTTCCCCCAAAAATCTCACCTCTTATCCCAACACGGCGCGTCGATCCGTGCGGTGGTCGGAAACTCAAATGCCGGCGCCGATTCCGAACTCATCGATGCACTACCGAAATTGGAGATTGTTTCGAGCTTCAGCGTTGGGGTTGATAAGATTGATCTTAATAAGTGTAAGGAGAAAGGGATTCGTGTTACGAATACACCTGATGTTTTGACTGATGACGTGGCTGATTTGGCTATTGGTTTGATTCTTACGCTTCTTAGGAGGATTTGTGAGTGTGATCGGTATGTTAGAAGTGGGAATTGGAAGTATGGTGACTATAAGTTGACTACTAAGGTAAAACCCTAATTACCAAGTTTCTAAATTTATGTTTGCTATCTCCATGTTGTTGAAAATTGTGGTGTAATTCTAAAACCATTAAACTCACTAACTGAAAACATATTCGAGAACCAAAATGACTAACAAAAGCCATATTTTGGGATGTTTTTGTAATTTTGATACATTTCAAAAATAGTGACACCACCTCCCACATTCAGGACCAAAATGATTGGGTGTTTACTTCCAAAAATGATTTAGGTAAAAAAATAAAACTATAAGGAGGTAATATGTAATCTATGAAATATTGACACAATCACTAAACATGACATTGATACTGACACAAGATAACCGCGGGTGTCGGTGTTGTGTAGGTGTCTGACACCAAAAACTTTTTATATAAGGTGTCAGTGCTATATGGCATGTGATCATTGGATCATTCCTTTATTAATAGTAAATAGATAGAAGATAGATAAGTAGAAGCTAATAAAAAAATTGTAGTAAAAAATAGATGATTCCACAATTGTGGTAGCTCCTCATATATTAAAAACCTTATGGTGGACTATTTTTGAAAAACTTTCTAAATACACTGTTACTTACTCTTCTACTCTGTGAGTGGACTCAACAACAGAATGTATCTGTTTTATTTAACTTTTTCTTTCTAATAATTTGTTCTACTTGTGATATTTATGTTTTGTTTAACTAATTTTCAGAATGTTGCCTAGCTGTTAATCAATTGTTTCTTCAAGATCGAGTTAATTTTTTTTTTCCAGATTTTTGTGTTTGTTATGACGATATTTCAGGAATGCTTTTGTATACTCCTTGGTTGCCACTTAATTGTGTTAAAGACTTCAGTTTGTTTTGGAAATGAATTTTTTCTGAAAGATATGATTTTGTTGCTTCTAGTCGAATCATGAGTGATTGAGTGTTTCTTTTTTGGTTTGAAACGGGCTGTTATTCTCTGTTTTCAGTTATTTCCATCCCATAGTTTGAAACGGGCTGTAATGTTTGGGCTTTGGCTTTGGTTTTTTCTCCTATAGTTTATTTTTCTGGAATACTAGCAATGTAACGTTTGGTTTTGGCTTTTGGATATACTTTTGAAAACACTCTGTGATTAGTCCAATTTTAAGAGGCGAAATTAGTTGTCCATTTTTTTCTTTAAAAAAATATGTTGACTTTGAGAAGTTGAATTCAATTCAATAGGGCATCCAAAAGAATTATTTTTAACATTCCTCGTTATATTATATATGTATCTCTTCAATCCTGAATTCATTGTTTGATTTTTCGCATTTATATGAGCAGAGTATGTTGTTAAGCAATAAACTTTAGAGATTGCTGCATATAGCATTTATACGAGGAGAGTATGTTGTTTAGCAATAAACTTTAGAGATTGCTGCATATACTTGCTACTTAGCTTTGCATTGCAGTCTGCATATGCAAATAGTTAATTTTCTTCATGGCAGAAGCTTTTTTTATGGATTCTAGATTCTTGTTATCCAGAATGCACATTAGATAGTTGAGACTTGAGAAGGGTGGAGTCATTTAAGTGGCACAGTTCTCCCAGTGCCTAGTTTTTTCTATCCACAAAACTCAAACCCTTGACTCAGTTTAAGGGAAACTAAGCACCTTGTCACTTGGACTTTGTTTCCATTTATATGTCATTTTGGAAGCTTAAAGTCAGTTACAACTATGTCAATTATAATACCCTTACAATTACATTACCTAATTGATTGACAAGAGTGAGAGTTGCAGGAATATAATATAGGTATATTGAAAAATTAAATAATGATTTGATATAAATTGGGACATTAAGTGTTTTTGCTAATAACTTCAAATGACATTTCAAAAGGAAGATATACTATCAAGAGAAAATCCCACCTGTACCTTAGTGGACAATTAATGTGAGCATAGCAGTTCTCTATTAGGATCCCTTTGGTTCCACTTTTCATCATGGTTATCAAACTCACTAGTTGACATGTATGAGTTAAATGTTTCTAGATAGAAATTTTAGTTGAACTTATATGGACTTGCTTAGACTTACTCTTACATAGTGGCAAGTTTATACCCAAGTGAGCGAATCTTATAAGAAGGTAACATCAGAACCAATATCGCATGTTTCATAGTAGGGTTTCTATATTTTTTCATTCCCTCTCAATGCTTCCCTGCCAAATGGAGCTTTCCTTGGCATTTTCCCACCAGTGCCATTAGTATCTTACGATTTATGCAATTTGTATATTGCTTCAGAAAAAAAATCAAACACAATTGATACATATCGAAGTTTGAATCTCTTTTTGACCTCAGCATGAATTCCCCAATTCAATGGGATACAAACTCAGACATGGGTGCATCCTAGAAACAGGCCAAGTTGTTTGACTTGGTTTCTAAAGAGTTTTGCTTATGTCATTTGTTTTTACTTAAAAATGTCATATATTTATTGATTATCCTACTATTTATAATAAGATTCAATTAGATTCGGAAAATAAGTCTTCTAATTCCCAATTCAAATCTCGATTCGATAACCTTGGTTCCCACCCTACCACCAAAGACCTGCTCTATAACTATTGTTCACTTATTTTGGCAACGGTCCAACAACCTCCAGCAAATACTTAGTGTCCGGTGATCCAATTCACCCATGAAGCATCACTGCAGTGCACAAACTTGTCCCTGCGATACTGCCCTTTCCATTTATAGGTTTTTTTTAATATTGTTTTTGTATTTGGTAAACACGTTGAATCTATAGAAGCTCTATTAGTTTAAGCACACTCTCAAGTTTAACAAACCACCTATTTTTCAATATTCGCAATTTGTAAGCTATCAGAAAACGGTGAAAAACATTTAAAATTGGACACAGTGATCTATCATCATGTTGCAATGGTTGTGGAGCTTCAATCATATTATTGTGTCGTACTGCTCATTAAAATCTGTTATAGGTATTCTCATGTAGTATTTCCAGTTCCATTTTCCATCAAGAATTTTTCTTTTCTTTTTCATTTGGTATTTCCCTTGCAGTTCTCTGGTAAAACCGTTGGCATTATTGGGCTGGGAAGGATTGGGGCAGCAATTGCTAAGAGAGCTGAAGGTTTTAATTGTTCAATATGCTACTATTCTAGAACTCAAAAGCAGGAATCAAAATACAAGTTCTATCCAAGTGTTGTTGAGTTAGCATCCAACTGCGATATACTAGTTGTTGCATGTCCTCTTACCGAGGAAACCCATCACATCATCAACCGGGAGGTCATTAATGCACTTGGTCCGAAGGGTTTTCTAATTAACATCGGCCGAGGTAAGCATGTTGATGAGCCAGAGCTGGTCTCTGCATTGGTTGAAGGTCGTTTGGGTGGAGCCGGACTGGATGTGTTTGAAAACGAGCCTCATGTTCCTGAAGAGCTATTTGGGCTGGACAATGTTGTCTTGTTGCCGCATGTTGGAAGCGGAACAGTAGAAACTCGAACTGCCATGGCTGATCTTGTTCTTGGAAACCTGGAGGCTCATTTCCTTGGAAACCCACTGTTAACTCCCTTGGTTTAAGCTATGTGCCCCTATCAAACTATCCCATAAGATTCATTGGCCATTGACCTAGAAAATTAGATGGAATGGCCTCCATTGTGTTACAAAATCAATTAATGATTCTTGTATATGGAATTGGTGATTGTGGGAGCTTCAAATGCTGCTTCAACAATTGTTGTAAAGAATAAGTCAGTTCGTCTTTAATCGTGTGACATCTTAATTATCTGATTATCAGTTGAGATTTTGGCTGAACTTTAGCCATGAAATAGCTTATGTTATCATGTTTGGCTTAAATTTTTGTTGTCAAACTATTAAAATGGTGTTTATAGAGCAGGTTTATCAGATATAAAAATGTTGTTGAAGAAAGCGTAACACATTAACAATTGAATATGTAGTTTAAACTAAGAAAATGACTCATCTTAACAACCAGAGTATGTAGATAGTAGTTTACTACATTTCAACAAGGTGTTAAACTTCAACATACAGTGCACCTAACAAACAATTGAGATGAAGTTATTCTTACATTGACATCTAAAACAACTTTTTACTCTGCAACTTCACTTAATTTCAGAAATACAGTTATATAAGAGTCAAAAAGACTTGACAAAGTAACCAGGTTTCATAAGATGTTAATGTTAAAAAAACTTTAAACAATAAGCTTTCATCATATGTTAGTGAACAACTGCTTTATATTGAGAGTAAATATTTTTTAATCTTTTAGGCTCAGGAGTTTGGGGAGAATGTATTGAAACATAGAGAAGACGCAACTGTTATGCGGTCTTTTAACTTAAATTTAGATAACACTTTAGTTATTTATTATTTATTTTTTAATTTAGTCTTTTATTAAATTTTATTATAAAAACTTGAAATTTTAAAAGAATAAAAATATAAGTTTATTTAAAAATTTAAATTATAAATTTGATGAAATTTGTATTATATTGAAGATAATAATTAATTTTACGAGTTTTGTTTGAAAGTTTCCTTAACTTAATTTTTTATAACACTTCAGTCATTTTATTTATTTTTAATTTAGTTCTTTGTTAAATTTTATTATAAAAATTTGAAAATTTAAAAGAATAGAAATATGAATTTATTTAAAAATTTAAATTATAAATTTGATGAAATTTGTATTAATAATTAATTTTACGAGTTTTGTTTGAAAGTTTTCTTAACTTAATTTTTTATAACACTTCAGTCATTTTTTTTTAATTTAGTTCTTTATTAAATTTTATTATAAAAATTTGAAAATTTAAAGAGTTAAAATATAAGTTTATTTAAAAATTTAAATTATAAATTTGATGAAATTTGTATTTTATTGAAGATGATAATTAATTTTACGAGTTTTGTTTGAAAATTTTGATGAATTTTTGTAAAAAAGAATAACATTGTTAATATTTTAAAACATAAAAAATCAAATTATTTATTTAAAATAAATTATCAAATCAAACAAATAAAATAAAATAAAGTCTTATATGATATTCAATTAAGGGATATGAGCAATTATGTCTAAAGAGAAAGTTTCTATTTTATTTGTGAAAATTTTATTTACGAAAGTTAAATAGTTAAAATGAATAAATTTGGTTTAAAATTTCCAAAATCCTTCAAAACCTCCTCAATATACTTTTTTAATTCCCCGAATAAAGAAAATTTTGTATAATAATGAAAAATTAAACCCAAAGTAGTCCCCTCCCAAATTAATCTCTTCCTTCTAGTTCAAATCCTTACTAATTTCCTATCCGCAATGATTACTTGATATAGATTTATATACAATAACGTCTTTCCAAGTTCTGTAGAAAAACCATATACTTCATTAACGGATTAATAACTAACTTTAGAGCATATACAACCATTAAGACCTTACATATTCATACACCAAATCAACTTCAACACATTAAAATACATACATTATTATAAAACAAAACAAGATTAAAATCTAACATCTAAAATTCCAAATCATTTCACACATGGCCTAATATAGGTTTCTCTTTCTTCTCTTTTCCTTCATTTTTCTTCAAATCCTCTTTCTCTTTTATATCCAACCCTTGTAACTCATCCACACAAGCCGCCGGCGGTTCATTTTCCGGCTGAATTCCAACAACAACATCGGAACCGTCCTCACCGACAGGCCTCGGGTCGTCGATGCAATCATCTTCGCCGGAGAATATCGACGCGGCGGTCGATTTCACCGCCGCGGCGGCTTTAAGAAATGCTTCGTGGATTGATTAAGAGCGGGATCTTCAAGACCTGCGTCTTCTAAACGAGGAGGTATGATCTGGTGCAGCAATCCAGATTGGTTTTCCGTGGACTCCATCTTGAAATTTTTTTTTTATTTGATTTTTTTTCTCAACTGAACCCTATTAATTACTCACTTTTAATTATATATATAGGTTCCAAACGGTTAAGGCGGTGATGGTGTGTGGGCTTTTCTGTTTCTAAGGATTCTTCTCGCAGCAAAATCTGGCCCATTGATTTTCATGGACCCATATCAGAGATTTGTACCATGCACTCCTTAATTTTATCTCCCACCCTCCAATTTTTGCAAAAGACTATATTATCTTTTTTTTTTTTTTTTTTTTTTTTTTTTTTTTTTTTTTTATTTTGTTTAAAATCATAAAAAAAAATTTACCATTCCAGTTTCTCACCCCTGCATTCGAAAATTATAAAAAATTTCTTGACATTCGAAAATTTTAAAGTTTCGAAATAATATCCAAGTATTTTGTTTTATTCGAAACTTTGTTAAATTGAAAACTTTCGAAATAGAATTATGCAGAAAAAGTTAACAATTTCGAAACTTTGGAAAAATACTAAACATTCTAAATGAAATTTTCTATAAAATTTCGAAACTTTGGATGAATATGAAAATTTCGATGTGTATTTTTCTAGAAAGCTTCGAAAGTTTTGATGAATTTGAAACTTCTGAAGCACATATCCTTCGAAAATTTCAAACCTTCGAAGTAATTCCATTTTGAAAGTTTCAAAAAATTTGAAACTTTTGAAAATTTCAATTTTTTTTTTAAATTACTGATGTATGTTATAATTAAAAATATATTTTGAAAAAAAAATTACAATATTGTTATTAATTAAATTTATTACTATTTTTGAAATCAAGTATAAGTAGAGTTGAAGTTCTTGCTTCAAGAACGGTTATAGATTCTACAGAAAAATTCATCATCGATCAGGTATTATTATTACTGATAATTCATCACCGATCAAATTTTTATTATAGCTATATATTTGATGTTTTATTTGAAACATATTTTGTAGGTATTTCCCTCTCGATAAGCTGTATTTGAATGGGCAAAAACCATTGGAAGGCAAAATGGAATTTTAAATGTTACCATTCGATCATATAAAGCAACCGGAAAGAGGGGAAAAAAGACAAATTGATTTTGGGATGCAATAGAGGTGGAAGATATAAATCAAAATCAAAATCAACAATAACTTGTTTTCATAAGGAAAACTGTTCGTTTACTCTCAGATATATATCGTTAAGTGTTGGTGAAGAATGAAAAATTAGTGTTTGTTGTGGGACACATAATTATGATTTACTTGATACTGTAACATGTCATTCTTATTTGGGGCGTTTAAACAAAGAAGAGAGGAAATTTGTCAATGACATGACAAAGTATAAGCTTGCACCCAGATTCATTTTAAATGCTTTGAAAGAGAGAAATAAAACTAATCTCACATTTCCCAGTCAAATATATAAAGCAAGGAGCACTTATCGATCATCATTGAGATGCTCGTACACAGAAATGCAGCATCTGTTGAAGTTAATACAACAAAAAAGTTATGTGCATTGGACAAGAAGACAAGATAATTCAGATGTTTTGAGAGATATATTTTGGACGCATACTGATTGTATAAAGTTGTTAAACATGTTTCATTTTATTTTGATATGTGATAGCACATACGAAACAAATAGATATTGGTTACCATTACTTGAAATTGTCGGTGTCACATCTACTAGTTTGACATTTTCGGTTGAGTTTGCTTATTTAGAACAAGAGCAACAAGATAACTTCATCTAGACATTTGAAAAGGTACACAGTTATTCAAATTTGAGGCTTTTATTTCTAAAGTTATTGTGACTAATAGAGATCTTGCCATGATGAATGCGATTAATGTTGTGTTTCATACTTCAATACATTTGCTATGTTGTTTTCATATTGAAAAAAATGTTGGGGCAATATGCAAACAATATGTGAAAAAGGATAGACAAGAAGAAGTAATTGATTTATGGAGAAAAAAAATTATATTTGACTAGTGTGGAGGAGTATGATCATCATTTGCAACACTTTGAGCTAGTATGTGCCGATATTATTCTTTTTGTTGATTATGTGAAAGATTCATGGTTAACACCTTACAAAGAAAGATTTGTCAAGGTTTGGACCAATATTGTGATGCGTTTGGAGAAGACAACATCTAACAGGTATTTTTAAATTATGATTTATTTTATTTTAGAAAATATGATCTACTAGTTTACGTGATTTGTTTTAATTTGCGTTATTTAATTTATTTATAGAGTTGAGTCTGCTCATTAGAGACTGAAAAACATACTGCAAACTAATTTTGGTGATTTGTGTAAAAGTTGGGATGCTGTGAATATGATGTTGAAGAACCAAATATGTATCATTCAATCTTTTTTTTAGAAAACCATCAAGGATGTTGAGCACGGGTATAACTCACCATTTTTTCAAAGTCTACATCACTATGTATCAAGAAAATGTATGAAAAAAATTGACAAACAGTTGCAATGGGTGAAGATTGTAGGTACTGACAAAACATAATGTGGTTGCTCAATCAGAACAACTCATGGATTATCATGTGCTTGTGAGTTGACAAAGTTACAGATATCTGGTAATGTTATCCCTTTAGATAGCATTCATGTTCTTTGGAGAAAGTTAAGCATTGAGCATGAATTAGAGGATGAATAATCTTTATCAAATTATGACTTTTCAGAAGAGTTGGAAGAATGAAAGCGTACATGAAGAAATACGATATTGTTGGTCAAAGGATATTCAGGGCAAAGGTGTGTGAAGTTGTATTTCCACATACAACATCAATACTTGCACCACCAGAGAAGGTGAGAACCAAGAGAGCTAGTAAAAGGAAAAAAAAAAACAATTTGATACTCCCCGTGATCCTTCATATTATGAGTATGTTGGTGCCTCTCAAGAATCTGCAAAGCAACCATCTCAATGTTCTGCAAGGCAACCATCTCAATCATCACAATATTCTGCTAGGCAACCATATAAGATACATTTTCCTACTTATATACATTCGTATATTGAGGAGATAATAGATGTTGTGGCTAATGGAAATTATGGGTTTCACGCAATTGCAGCATTATTAGGTTGGATTGAAGAATCTTGGCCTTTAGTTCAATCACAGTTGGATAAAGAGATTCGTCTACATCAAGATCTTTATTCCAATGTTTTTTATGACAGTGTTCAATCAGTGTGCAACTCATTGAAAATATCAGGATTGGGTGCTCAAGGAAAAAATAAGTGGGCGTCGTTACCAAACTTGGGTTACGTGATAGCAACACTATATAATGTCATATTGGTGTCGTTGCCTCGTAATCTGAATATGACATTTTTTCCGCTAAACAAAGCATCATCGAAAGAGTCTTCCGTTCACTCTTTACTAGCAATTGGATTCGTCAATGAAAATCATTGGGTACAGGTAAAATTTATGATTAGTGTTGTTTATTAAATTAATGTTCAATATTTTCTTGTTCAGATAAATTAATGTTTAACTTTTTCTTGTTCAGATCAAATTGAAGTCTGATTGTCCTTTGCCACCTATCTCACAAAAATAGAAAGACTTTTGTAGTAAATGTGCAAAGAAATGGGACTGACACTCCACCACATCGAAGATATCCAGAGAACATCGAAATCGATACAAACGGATGATTAGCGCGCTCATCATCATATGGTGTAAACACTACATCCTCGAGCAACAAAGCATCAAGTCTTTGTCGATATGTCATCAATCCACCTTCAACCGCATGTTTTGCAATCCACCTACATGCTCTTGGAAGATGTGCAGGAACCGCTCCTCTATCGCCCTGCTTACAGATCCTAGGGAAGTGCTCGTAAATTCGGCACTGCAACATAAGTAACATCATAAAATAATACAACTTAATAAATAAATAAATAAATGACACGACTTAATATAAATAATATACTAGTAATAGGGTCATGTAACCTCCCAACTGTTGAGTGTCGTGGACAGTCTCATCTCCCAGATTGTCATAAAGGAAAACTAATGCCGCGGTAGCCCACGAATAGTCTCGACAACGATCTAAACCAATAAATAAACTAATGTATTTTGCCTCCACACGCGTATGTGTTTTATCGAAGAAAATAGTGCTACCAACTAAATGCAACAGATACATTCTAGCCGCACACTCAAACTAGTTAGTTTGAATGAGACGACTATATAAATCACGCAACCATTGCAATATATATTGGACACATTTATTATAATTAATCTCAACTAGTGTTTCCTCCCATGTTGCACCTAAGTACTCATGTGCAGCTCTTGCAACATTATTAGTGTTCATATTCACAGGTGCATCAAAAAATTTACCATGGGGTGAGATGTGAAGGAGAGTCACAACGTCGTCTAAAGTGATAGTCATCTCTCCAACTGGCAAATGAAATGAGTTGGTCTCCCTGTGCCATCTTTCAACAAATGTGGATATTAGAACAACATCAGCCATAGTGAGGTAGGCTGAAGACAGATGTAGCAGCCCAGATTCCCGAATTCAATGCTCTACAGGATCTGGCACAGGAACTTCGGAAAACTTCTTCAGCTTCAATCCATGAGTAATAACTTTTAACGATCCACGATCCTGCAAGTAATTACACAGTAATTAACTAATTAAATAAACTTAAATAAACAATTAATTAAATAAATTTAAATAAACAATTAATTAAATAAATTTAAATAAATAGTTAATTAAATAAACGTAAATTAAATAAACATAATTAAATAAACTTAAATTAAATCAACATAATTAAATAAACTTAAATTAAATAAACATAATTAAATATCATCAACATCAAATATTAATTAAAATATACCTCTCCTTCTCATAGCCTCCGAGCCACATGGTGTTCATACTGTGTCAACACATGTGTCACCATCGGTCCCCCGGAGAATCCAATCTGCTGATCTTGCTCATCCACATCATCAGCATGTGCAGCAGCATCATGAATATCATCAGTATCGACAACATGTGTAGCATATTGTTCCTCAGCCTGTTCCATCTGAGGCTCAGAGACATTCTCCTCCATCTGTGAATGCTCAGTAGACTCAACGGCATCATCATGAACATCTTGTCTTCGACGATGCTGCCTAATTGGACGATTTGCTTCGTTCCGTCGTTTGTTTGATGTTGGTGGTGGAATTCTCTCTGCAGCACCACCTCCATCACCTATCAAGTTGCGAATAATTTGGCCAAACGCACATCTCATTCTAGGCACTACAATATATCAATATTGAAAAAAATGAAGAAAAAAAACTTAAAAAAAAAATTCCATTTCGGAACTTTCATATGGCCAAACTTTCGAAACATGTTTCAGAAGTTTCTTTGAATGCCAAAGTTCCGATTCAGCTTCGAAACATTCCATGCATTCCAAAGTTTTGAAACTTTCCTTGCATTTCTGGGTGAAAAAAGGAAAGTGAAATTTTTGGGGGGTTTTTGTAGATAACACTAGGGGCAATTTGGTCTTTTCTATATGAATAAGGGGTGGGAGGTAAAACTAAGGGGTGCATGGTACAAAACTCTCCATATCATCAAAGCCTTGAATGAAACCCATAAAAAATTAATGGATTAAAATTTAGTGATTGAACTTATAAGTTTTAGTTAAAGACTAATTTATTGAGGGATAAATCGAGTTTGAATTTTAATTAAAATAATTTTTAGTTAAATTTTATTTATTTTTTGTTTGAAATGTGAATTATTATGTTCTGATGCGTCGAAATAGGTTAAAACAAAAACAAAATAAATTGATTGAAATAAAATTTGATGTGGATGACATTTATATTTTTTTAATAAGATAACAATGATAATTTGGAACAACAAAATAGTAATAAAATAAATAACATAATATTTTTAAGTCTTAGTTTAATTGATAAAATATTAATATTGTTAGATTAGACGTCTTATTTCAATTTCAAACTCGAGACATTACAGTTGTATATAAATTTATGATCATATTTATAAACTAAATACGTTTTAACTTTTTGTTATATTTGTGACAAGAAATAATTTTAAGAGTTAGAATTTATTAAATGATACATGTCACTCTACAAGGAATTGTATTTTTAGGAACAGCTTTTAACGTTACTACATCGACCTAAATCACAAATTGTTTATTCAGTCACGGTTACTCAACTAAAATCACAAGTTTTACCATCTCAACAATTAGGGGTGGAAATAGGTTGGGGCGAGTTAGACTTTGTTAGACCTGAGTCTGACCTGTCAAAAAATTCAAGGCATGAGTCTGACATGTGGCTTGTCATATGCTTACTTTTTAGGCCTAAGTCTAGCATTGATAGAAGTTAGCTTGTTAGCCTACTTAAAAGTCTATTTTATTTTAATATTTTTGAATAAGTAATCAATCATATATTTAAATAGATTAACGAGTTAATATGTGAATGAAATTAAATTCCATTTTGATATTTAACATCACATTTTGAAGAATATGACTTTATATATATTATACTTAAATTATATTTTATAATAATACATTTAAATATGTCAAAAACTAAATGAGGTTAATATGTGTAAATTACTAAAAGTTGAATATATAACAAAAATATCAAAATTTAATATAATTATTATAGTAGTTAAAAAATATTATTTATATTTATTTAAATAGGCCCCTAATAGGCATAAAAAGCTTATTATGTGTCATGTAGTCTAACATTTTTAATTAAGTAGGCTTTTTTAGAAGTCTTAGTCTTATTTGTTTAAGAAAAAAGTCTAATTTAGTCTAGACCAGACTAGGCAGTAAGCCCCTGTCGGTCAGTCTGACATATTCTCATCCATAACAACAACTATTCAACTAAGGACCCAATTTTTTCCATAAAAGATTACTTCAAAAGAAAATATCCAAAGAGGCATATGTAGACATGTAATGTTCTCTACTACATTTTTGGTCCTATATAAACTACTATTATACATAATACTACATTTATCTTTAAATATAAGATTCAAATTTATCACATTGCAATGAATTAAAAAAATTAATAGTAATATAAATTTGTTGGTAATTGGTATTATTTTTAAGGCCTATTTGATGCGCAGGATATGATAGAGACAATATATGATATAAAACTGGATAAGAATATGATATGATAGTGACAAGATAAATATTATCATATCAAGTGTTTGATACACACGTGATAACCAATAGAATAACATTTTATTTTATCATTATTTGGTGTTGTAGATAAAATATCACTAAAGAGGGCAGATGGGTTGAATAGGGATATTGTTGTTTTCAAATTTTCTGAAGTGTTTTAAATCACTATCCTCTCTGAGAGGATGAGAATCAGATGATAGAAATTTAAGACTTTAAATATGAGGATAATAAATAAAAGAGAAAGTATAGAAAATAACACACACAACTTTATACTAGTTCACTCAATAAAAGTTATGTCTAGTCCTCACACACTTGTGAGTTTTTTACTAAGGATCAAACAGATTAACCTCTCATAGAGGTTAGTTACATTTTGTGTATTCTTTAGCCTCACCAAGCTTACAACCTTGTTTCTTACAAGTTTCAACTGTTTCCAAGTGTAATTCACGTGGAAATTACAAAGTGATATGAGTATGATATTTCTCTTTACTTAACACTTTCTAAAAATATATTTCAAAGATCTAGTGTAAGACTATAGAAAGCATAAAGAGAGGATGAAAATTAATCTTGATAGCTTTTTGAATTTTGATCTTTTTATGCAATGTTGTTGTGTATTGATAATGAAGAGCTCCCTGCCTTTTATAGAGATCTTTTAATGCTCTTTCCATGTGTGAAATACTTTATGACCGTTGGGAACTTTAATCAAAAAGTCCAAGGTCATTTTTCATAATTACAGAATTACCATCCAGCTGTCCTTGGACTGATTCAGTCCATCCTCGTACAAGAGGTTCAAACCTCCTAGAAACTTGGACATGAGCTGTCATTTTCCTTTTTCATTCTTCAAGACATGTAAGACTATATTTTTGTCTTGTTAGCTACAACCTTTATGTATGTTGATGTGTTGGGTCGTTTTCAACATCTGAGAATGATGTGTTGGGTTGTTTTCAACATCTGAGGATGATGTGGACTATAGATCCATCCTCTTGCAGTCTATCCTCGTACAGTCCATCCTCGTACATGTAAAATCTGGCCTCTGATCTCATTGTTTAAATTGCTTTATTTATTCATTCTTTGATACTGATTTATCTTCTCTTTATGACTAAAAATCATTGTTTCAGTGATGATGAATATTTTGCAACTTTGAAGGTTCATCCTCTTAAGGGTTCATCTTCTTGTATGTCTATCCTCGAGTCAGATTTTTCTCCTTCTTATCTTAATGATGAGTAACCTGTTTTCTAATATGAATTCACTCAAAAGCACATATTAGTCATTAATCGCAATCATAATCTTTTAAATAATTTTGTTATCATTAAAACCATTTGAGAAAGATTTTGTCTCAACAAGCTCCGCCTTTCGTATGTCCTCTTGTTGGGGCTTTTGTATTTTGGTTTGTCATTGACACTTGTACTTTTGTTTTGCGAGCTGCCAGCTTTGTTGTTGGACGAGTGATCACAAGTTGTGGCTAAAAAGGAATCAATGGAACTGAAGTGACCAGTAACCTCTGGTAGAGTTTGAGAGGGTTCTACAATGGTTGGAGCGGATGTAACTGGTGCAGTTATTGGATGAGGAAGAACAATATCCAAACTTACTTGAGGAGGATGCGAGGGACTTAGTAGAGGAGATGGAGGCATCATTAATGTTTCCTGTAAATTTTGGGAATTTTTAGCAGTCACAGCTGTAGGAGGGAACTTCTATGAGCATATAACAATCAGAGCATCAAACATATATAGATCATAACATTAATAAAAAATACTAAATAAAATATCAGGTATGGAAGCAATAAGATATATAAGTGACCCTATCATTACTCTATATGTTTTCTAGTCAACTTTCATTCCTGATTCATCTTTATCAAGTGAAAAGGTGGGATGCATTAGCGTAGTCATAGGTTTGCAATCATTTATCTTAAACTTCTTGAGAAGCTTTGTTGTATACTTTTTCTAATGAATGTATATCTCATTCTGACTTTGTTGAATTTGAATTCCTAAGAAGAACTTCAGTTTTTCCATCACACTCATTTGAAATTCATGTTGCATTAACTTAGCAAAATCTTGACAAAGTGTGCTATTAGTATAATCAAATATAATATCATCAACATAAACCTGAATAACAAGAATGTCATTTTGTATTGATTTCCTAAACAAAGTGGTGTCAACTTGACCTCTATCAAAATTGTTTTCATCCAGTTTTAGCTTCTAAGTTAACTTGACTAGTTCTGACTTGATCATATTCATATTATGAGATTTTGTCAAGTTCCTCTGATGTTTCGTTATCTTCTGGTTTGTATGTGTCCTCTTACTTTCTTTTTTCCTATGGTTCCAATAAACCTGCAATATCTTAAACTTGCTTTGACTTTTCAGAGTCGAATTGTTTGTCATCAAACTTAACATGTATTTACTCCTCCACTAGTTGAGTATCCCTATTAAATACTCTATAAGCTTTGGATTTTTCAGAGTATCCAAGGAAGGTACACTTTTGTGAACGATGGTCAAACTTGCCAAGGATATCTTTAGTATTTAAAACATAGCATACACAACCAAATTGATGAAAGTAAGAAATGTTGAGCTTTTTACCATATGGAGTCTTATTTAGAATAGGTCTGATATAGACTTTGTTCTGAATATAACATGAGGTATTGACTGCTTCTGTCCAAAAATACTTAGCAACATTTGTTTCGTACATCATAGGGTGAGCCATTTCTTGAAGAATACGATTCTTTCTTTCCATAACACCATTCTGCTAAGGTGTTCTAGGGGATGAGAAATTGTGTAATATATTACTCTCTTCACAGAATTTCTCAAAGACTTTGATCTCAAACTCTCCACCATGATCACTACAGATAATTACTATAGAGAATTGCTTCTCATTTTACACTTCTTTACTAAAGGTAGTGAACACCTTATGAAACTCATCCTTGTGTTTAAGGAACTTAACTCATGCCCATCTAGAGTAATCATCAACAATGACCAGTCCATACATTTTACCATTCAACGGGGTCGTTTTAATTGGACCAAAAATCTAAAATTGCAGAAGATCCAAAGGTTTGCTTGTGGATGTTGAAGCAAAATCCCAAATTAATGTTTTAATGTAAACAAATAAAGGTTATTTAAAGACTCTAATTATGATTCTAAATTATGTGTTAATTTAACATGTGCTTTTGAGTGTAATAATCCAAGATAGGTACGATGCAAATTCAAGAGAAATTCGTTTAAAGAAAGAGCTAAAAATGAACAAAGCAAAACCAAGAACATTCTCCACGTTTCTATCATTTTCAACAAGCAAGATCAAATCAGTTTTGATGCAAGGAAAACTCTTGCAAATCGCGAAAAGATTTCCAGTTCATATACTAGGAATATATAGCGCTCATATGAGAAAAAGAATCACTTAAAATGATCAAAGATTAAAAGGCACAACTCAAAGCAAAATTGACAAATGATCATTCTCCAGCAATGTAACATCAGTCTCCAAATTGATAAACATTCTCCAACATGTTACACATGATCTTCAGCAGCAAACATCTTTCTCCAGCATGATTAACAACTATCTCCATAATGATCAAACATCATTCTCCAATATGATACCATCAGTCCAGAATGATACAAACATTATCCAACATACTGACCATCATTCTCCAGCAGTGTTACATCATTCTCTAGCCTATTTTGCACGAATCAAAAGGTAATCTTAATCTAAATCGGTTAAGCACATCTCTGAGATGTTTGTGTGCATAAACAAAGGATCATCGCAGTCAAGGATGAGAAACTACATATCAAACATTATTAACACAGAAGCAGAAACGCAGAATGTTCAAATCAAAAACATTCAAAGTTTAAAAAATATGGTCTTTGGTCAAGTCTGAGACATGACAGTCAGACATCTTTTCAACAGTTATAATAGTTGTCATCAACCTCCTTTAAGCCTATAAAAGGAACCTCGAGCTCAATGAAGAAGTAGAATTTCAAGCGCTAAGAAAATCAATCAATGACATACATTTACATACTTGAAAGCTTTTCTATTACAAAAGAATCAGTTCTGATTTCATCTTCATAAATCCAGATCGTATTACTGAATTCTTTTATCAAGAAAATATTTTCAAACACGAGTTGAGCATACTCAGATTCTACCAATCTATTTTAATCATTATTGTGTAAACTCAAAAACTATAAGGGTTGTTTATAGTTTGAGTAGTCTTGTAAAAATCTTTTAATGGTTAAAAGGTGAATTGTTAAATTTTCTCAAGATTGATAGGTGACTTGATTGAATCCTTTTTGTGTGGAAAGGAATTGTTGTTACAAACCAAGGTGATCTTAACAAAAACTGTATAAAATCAAGAACGTTGTAAAATCAAGAGCGTTATCCGTTTGAACACTTAGTAGAAAATTTCACAGTTGTGAGGACTGAACGTAGCCCGATTTGAGTGAACCAGAATATATCCTTGTGTGGTATCTCTTACTTATCTCTACTAACTTCCAGTCGTTTTAAATTATCAAGTTAAATAGATATGCTAAAACTTTGATTTTAATTAACTAAGAACATTATCTGTTTTCTGTTTCCAAAACCAAGAATGTTATTTGTTTTCTGTTTTTCATAACCAATATCAATCTTGAGTTATTTTCTTAAGATTTTAACAGGAAAATTTAAATAGGTGAATTTACAATTCAAACCCCCTTCCTTGTAAATTGACATTGCTACTTCAGTGGAAACAATATTCTTTGATGCAAAAGAAATCTTAGTTTGTTTCCCTGCTTTATAGGTCTCACAAAGGACTTATGATTTGAACTTGAGATTTAGAAAGCCTCTAACAAGTTGAAATTTGTTTAATTTTGAGATTAACCTCAATTGTGTCAAATCACTTTCTCAACTCACGGACACAAAGCATCTTAACTTTTTTTTTGCTACAATAAAAAGGTTGGTTTTATAAAGGTTCCCTTGCCTCTATTTGACTTATAGCTCTACAAGACTTTTGATTAAAGACAGAGTCATAATCATTATCACTTAATTGACTTATGCTAAGTAGGTTATGTTTTAGTCCCTTAACTAGTAGTACATTATTTATAGAAGTTAAGGAATTTTTACCAACCGTGTCATGTCCAACGATCTGACCTTTCTACTTTCCTCCAAAAGCCATTGAGTCTCCGTTGATCAAAGTTGTGTGTTGGAACATAGACCTTTTCCCGTTAAATGTCGTGAGTGTCCACTTTTTAGGTACCATGACTAGTGTTTCAACTTGGTTGCTAAGAACATCTGCAACATAGACAAATTTATCTTTGGATACCCACATTTGGTTGGATTCGGGTTTGTTAACCTTGAAAGGTTTCTTGTCTTTTCATGTGATTAACATAGGACAAGATGTTTTAGAGTGACATTTCTTAAAGCATACAATACATAAAATATTAGAGGGAGTGGACTTTGGTTCAATTACTATTTTTTCAAATCGTATTCCTCATTTTCCATGTGTACTAACACCATAAATCATAGAGGTAAGCTTACTTCTTTCTATACTATTAGCAAGAAATTCTTGAAATGCTACTTCATATTTATCAAAATTACATGACACATTTTCAATTGATGTTGAACTATGATTACTTTTCAGAATTAGGTTTTTACTCTTTAAGTTCAGCAATATTACTTTCTAAAGTGTCAATTTTATCATTCATATTTTCATTTATTTTCCTAAGAGCTTTCAGCTTCAGTGTGATATTATGATTCTTGCTTAAATAGTCATTTATAACTGTAACTAATTCAGAACGAGTTAAATCAGATAGTATCTCAATTTCTTCATCTACAGATTCACTTCCTAAGTGAGAATCTGAGTTAGCATCAACCACCATAGCCATATTGGATTGTTCCTTATCATCAGACGATTCATTAGAGCCATCCCATGTGGCCATCAGAACTTTCTTCTTGCACTTTGAATCATTCCTCTAAAACTTCCCTTTCTCCAGATTTGAACATTCTGACTTTACATGTCCAGGTTCATTGCATCCATAGAGGATGATGCTTTTCTTATCGTATTTTCCATCATTTCCTCTATTGGACTGCTTGGAACCTTCTGAGGGAAAGATTTCCTCTTGTTGTGCCACAACCTCTAAGTTTTTCTGGATATGAACGCAAGCTCATTTTCCTCTAAATCTTCTCTGATCCTCTGTATCATCCTTTGATTCGGCTGTTTCTTGTAAAGCTTTCTTTTGTTTGAACTTTAGAGCCATAATCTTCTGCTTCTTCTTGGGCTCATCCTTTGCAAGCTCAATCTCATGAGATCTGAGGGAGCTAATTAATTCCTCTAGTTTAAGAGTATTCAGATCCTTTGCTTCCTAAATGGTAGTGATCTTGGGTCTCCACTTATTGGGCAGACTTCTTAGGATCTTTTTGACATGATTAGTAGCTCGTTTCAAGTACTTTTAATCATGGGACCAAGGTTTGAAATCTGGAAAACATAGTCTCAATGTTTTCATCTTCCTCCATTTGAAGCAGCTCATACTTTCTTACCAGAATATTATTAGCCTTTGCATCTTGAACTTGTTTGTTTCCTTCATAAGTCAGAATCAGATTATCATAAATGCTCTTTGATTTCTCCTTGTTGGTGCACTTGTCAGACTCATTGAAAGTGATTGATTTATCATGAATATTCTGGACTTATGATGCATTTTGTACATTTTCTTCTTATCAATATTCATCTCTTTTCTTGGAATTACAGTACCATATTTTGTTGGAGCAGTATAACCATCTTTCACTAAGTCCCAAAGTTCAATATCTTGTGAAATAAAGAAACTAACTTGCTTGTCCCTCCAGTACTCAAAACATTCTCCATCAAATAGAGGTGGTCTATTGATGTTTTCTCCAGCGACTTCTTCATTTAATTCAGACATGTTGAATCCTTGGATCTTTCCTCAAACATTGTAAAGTGCTCAACCTTGAGACCAAGCTTTGATATCAATTAAAGTTGCACAAACATGAGAAAAAGGGGGTTGAATTGTGTTTGTCTAATTTTATAATTCCTTTCTTAATTATAAATCTAATTCTGGTTTGGTGACCTAACTTTTTGGACTAATCAGAGGCAACAATACACAGACAGAGCGGAAGTAAAAAAAAAACACACATACTAGATTTTATCCTAGTTCACCACCAACTTGGTAGCTATGTTAAGTCCCAACACAAAGAAGGATTTATCCACTAATTCAAAACTTGAATTACAATAACACCTGACTACAAGTCAGTCTTCTCAAAACAACTCGAACCTACATAATTTGTGAGGCAAACCACACATTGATCCTACAAGTCAAGTCTTCTCTACACAACGTGATATCCATAGAATGTTGGAGGCAAACTACCCATTTGATCATACAAGTCAAGTATTCTCAATACAACCTGAGATCCACATATTGCTTGAGGAACACTAAAACCATTATTGCACTAGGTTACAAGAGATTGAAACTGATTTTGTTTTGATTCTACTAAGTAGATTGTGTACAATGATTTTCCACATTACAACATTGAGAATAGTTTTCTTTGAACGAGTGATTTGCTAGAATTCAAAACCTTAAACTCTAAAGACTTAGAAAATATTAAGCTCTTGAGATTTTCTAAATAACTTTGGTTTTTAGGATTTCTTAGTTTGTGAGTTCGTTGATTGTTGTTGTATATTGTTGTGCTTACGTTCTTCTTTAGCCTTGATTGCTATTTATAGGAAAAATTAAGGTTTCAATTTTGTCCCCCAAGAATTCTGAATCATATATGTTTGTAGTTATTGTCCCAATATAAATATGGATTGTATTTGTTTGTAGGTTGGTCAACAAAGATCTTCACCAAGAATTTGAGAATGACCGTTGTGAATTAATTACTTCCAAATCCGATATTGGCAAATCTTCTAGAACTTTTATGAGCGAATAATGTCCAGATATGCATTAAAATTAATTATTCTTGAAACTTCCTTCATACGCTTGATTAAATGAAGCAGGAATTTATTCGGGCATGAGCTTGGACTTCTGGGAATTCTGATTCGGCTAAGTGAAATATATCTTTTATTAGAATCGCTAACTTTCCATTAGAGCCATTGACTTTTCTTCAACACAGTATGACTTGATTGTTAGAGTCAAATGTTGTATACTTTGATTTCTTGATAGTCAGAGGTAGATTGTGTGACTTAGAATTAGTGGTTTGCACAAATCACATTTGTTGCATTTATTAGAGTCATTGCAACTTCGGGGTGCTCTACATATCAGAGGCAACACCTTGGAACGTGTTTCCGTCTTTAGAGTCAACGTAATATATGCTTCAAATGCATACTTGAATAGTGGCTTCAGACTTTAGAGACATGCTAAAAGTAGACTTCAGAGACAAGCTAAAAAAATAGACTTATATTGTTCATCATAGGCATGCTACAATTACTATTCATAAGAGGCATGCTATAATTATTGTTCATCAGAGGCATGATATAGTTATTGTTTATCAGAGGCATGCTACAATTAGTATTCATCATAGGCAGAGAAACTCCAAAGACACGTTGAATCTTCAAAGGCATACTGGATCTTTAGAGGCAGACGCATAGACTTATCAGAGGCATGTTAACCAAAAGCGCGCTTCAGTCTTCAGAGGTAGACGTTGATTTATCAGAAAACACGTTGAGTTGTCAGAAGCACGTTGAGCTGCCAGAAGCGCGTTGAACTACAAGAAACACGTTGAACTACTAACAACCCGTTGAACTACCAGAAGCACGTTATCAAAGGCAGATGCCCGTACTTTTCTAGAACTTGCATTTATCTGATTCTTATGATTTCATTGACTGGTTTGATTTTGTTTCCTCTTACCTTTTCACTCCCTTTATTCACTTCCTCTAGTGGTATCCTCTGATGTTATCTTCTTGTGGTATCTTTTTGTGATATCATTTGGTTGTTTCCTCTTATTTTCCTATTCTAATTTCTACATATTTAATGAAATCATTAGTGCAAAGGATGTAGTATCTAATTTCCTCTTTATATTAATATAGTTACTAATATACTTAATGAAATTATTTTCCTGTAATATCAAAACCACATAGAGAAAATGTTCAACGGACCGACTTGATCCCAACAAGATGTAGTATTAATATAGTTATTTTGACATTTACCATGTGTTTTTTGTTTTCTTCTTTTAATCAGAGCTACAAGAATAGTTGAAACCAAATCTATGCAAAAGATGATAATTCAATTTACATTAATATACATATCCTTAAACATCTATACAATGCCAAAAAGGAAGTGTTGAAGCTTGATGGTTGACCATCAAAAAAGGAAATGTTGGAGCTTGATGGTTATGGTTGACCATCTAAAAAGGAAATGTTGAAGCTTGATGGTTGACCGTCTAAAAAGGAAGTGTTGAAACTTCAAGGTTAAAATGGACAACCTTCGAAAAAGTGTAGGGGAAACAACAATAAAAATAAAAGAGGTAACAAAAATTGATAGAATTAATAAATAAAAGATGAAAAAATTTACGTAAATTTTTTAAATTAGTCATTACATAAATTTAAAGATTAAAGTCTATTTTTATCTATATCGATATTACTTAAATCTTTAAAAGAGTGAATAGATATATAAATTTAACTATGTATAAAAAATCTTAATCCAATAATAACAACATAAATATTATTATATTGTTTATATCTATTTAAACATGTTAGCCCTAATAGATTTTTTAATTTGCTTATTTCCTAGCCTTTTTAAGTAAATATATTTTTCGAAAAACATGAATCTCATCCATTTGAAAAGGAAAAATAAATAACTTGATTTGAGCCTATCATAGACTTCGTCGAAGGTTTCTATCATCGTCTAACTTATTTTCTTTTTTAATTAGCTTATTTCCTAGCCTTTTTAAGTAAATATATTTTTGAAAAAACATGAATCTTATCCATTTGAAAAGGGAAAATAAATAACTTGATTTGAGCCTATCATAGACTTAATTGCAGGTTTCTATCTTCGTCTAACCTATTTCCATCCCTATCAGGGAATACTATACACCACTATTCAACATTTAATACATAATCCAAAGCCAAACTAAACTAACATCAATGCAATAACTCCCAAAAGCACACTATTTTTTCAGTATGCATTTCCTAATTTAGAGACATTGTTTAACATTTGAGATCAAGGGAAATAAAAAAGAAAAATAAAAAACATTCTACCCCACTAGTGAGATACAAAATGGAATTTGCAATTTGTCCTTGGTTTTACATTGTAAATAAAATACTTCTATGTTGGCATCAAACAAGCTGGTAAACCTGGTGGTTCACAGTTCTCTTTACTCAACATTCACAGCCAGTCGATCTCTGTTGTCGGCCACCACTTCCGACATCGATTGTGTCAGGCAGATACCTGGTATAATCAATTGATGAGTAAATATAAACCTTTAAAAGTAAGAAAGGGTAAATAATATAAGAGTTAAAAGGGCTTGCTGGGTCGGTGTAAATTAGTTTTACACTACCATCCAATAAAAATTTACCACTTTTTTCACTTCATACAATCAATTTTCAAATCTATTTATAAAAATAGAATGGTGTGGCAAAATAGTAGACTCATAATCTAATGAGTGTAAAACTGGTTTACCGTGTAAAACTGGTTTACAGTAACAATATATAGTCCTTTAAACTCATAATCTAATGGATAAGGATTTTGTTCCACTAGGTCAAAGAAAAAATGATTTAATTCAACTATCCTAAACGTTGATGAGAAAATCAACGATTGGGATTTGTTATGCATATGTTGGTAAAATCATACATTGATTTTCTTACCAATGGTTGAGATTACTTATTTTAAAAGTGTCAAATTCAATTAATAATGACATGCATAAAGAAAACATGGTTCAAGAAAACTCACATTTCTTCTTCAGGTTCATTCTTGAGTGCATTTTTTGCTATACACTGGAAAGCAGCTTCAACATTAAATCCTTCTTTTGCAGATGTCTCAAAGTATGGTATGTTTCCCTTTGAAGCACACCATGCCTTTGCTTTCTTCTCAGAAATCTGCAAAACACAAGAGATAGTAATGAACATATACTAAGTGGGAGCGAGATATGTTATATAACAGAACATTATGACGTCATTTGATCTATGTAGCCGACCCTACTTAGTGGGACAAAAGGTGGTTGTTGTTGTTGAAGTAATGAACATGTACATTTAAGAGTAGATTATGTCACATCTTCTCGCAGCTATAGCAGAAAACTTAAGGACCTATTTAGTTTGAGAAAACATATTTCGTTTTTATTTCCTGCTTTCACTTTTTTAATTACTAACCCACCACCTTTTTTAATTGTTTCCTATTTTACAAATATTTGTAAAGCATTTTCTAAAATCAAACTGACCCTTATTCACTGCATGTAATTCAATGTTGTTAAATAGCGGCGGCGTGTGGCGGGATTTGAACAAACCGCTATTGTTCTGCAATAAGTTATTTAGTACAAAATATTGTTAAATAGCGGCGCTATAGCACTATTGTGTGCCAGTATTTAAACAAACTACTATATTATGCGATCTGCAATTAACAACACTGATGTAATGGAATTCATAATTTTCATACAAGTCAATATGCAATTATGTCATTGAAAGAGAAGTAACTTACAACTCTGCTATTTCCACCATCAACATCGATTTTGTTTCCCAAGACAACAAAAGGAAAGTTTTCAGGGTCAGATGGACTAGCCTGAAAATCAAACAACATGCAAGAGTTTCTTAATGTTCTTCAATAAAAGCATATATGAAGATAAGATCATTAGACAAAACCTATTAATTAATGATTAAACAAAATTACCTGAATGAGAAATTCTTCTCTCCAATGGTTAAGGTTTTCAAAAGATTTCATGACGTTCACGTCATAAACAAGGACGCAACAATCAGCACCTCGGTAGAAAGCAACGCCAAGACTTAATAACTCCCAAAAGCACACTATTTTTTCAGTATGCATTTCCTAATTTAGAGACATTGTTTAACATTTGAGATCAAGGGAAATAAAAAAGAAAAATAAAAAACATTCTACCCCACTAGTGAGATACAAAATGGAATTTGCAATTTGTCCTTGGTTTTACATTGTAAATAAAATACTTCTATGTTGGCATCAAACAAGCTGGTAAACCTGGTGGTTCACAGTTCTCTTTACTCAACATTCACAGCCAGTCGATCTCTGTTGTCGGCCACCACTTCCGACATCGATTGTGTCAGGCAGATACCTGGTATAATCAATTGATGAGTAAATATAAACCTTTAAAAGTAAGAAAGGGTAAATAATATAAGAGTTAAAAGGGCTTGCTGGGTCGGTGTAAATTAGTTTTACACTACCATCCAATAAAAATTTACCACTTTTTTCACTTCATACAATCAATTTTCAAATCTATTTATAAAAATAGAATGGTGTGGCAAAATAGTAGACTCATAATCTAATGAGTGTAAAACTGGTTTACCGTGTAAAACTGGTTTACAGTAACAATATATAGTCCTTTAAACTCATAATCTAATGGATAAGGATTTTGTTCCACTAGGTCAAAGAAAAAATGATTTAATTCAACTATCCTAAACGTTGATGAGAAAATCAACGATTGGGATTTGTTATGCATATGTTGGTAAAATCATACATTGATTTTCTTACCAATGGTTGAGATTACTTATTTTAAAAGTGTCAAATTCAATTAATAATGACATGCATAAAGAAAACATGGTTCAAGAAAACTCACATTTCTTCTTCAGGTTCATTCTTGAGTGCATTTTTTGCTATACACTGGAAAGCAGCTTCAACATTAAATCCTTCTTTTGCAGATGTCTCAAAGTATGGTATGTTTCCCTTTGAAGCACACCATGCCTTTGCTTTCTTCTCAGAAATCTGCAAAACACAAGAGATAGTAATGAACATATACTAAGTGGGAGCGAGATATGTTATATAACAGAACATTATGACGTCATTTGATCTATGTAGCCGACCCTACTTAGTGGGACAAAAGGTGGTTGTTGTTGTTGAAGTAATGAACATGTACATTTAAGAGTAGATTATGTCACATCTTCTCGCAGCTATAGCAGAAAACTTAAGGACCTATTTAGTTTGAGAAAACATATTTCGTTTTTATTTCCTGCTTTCACTTTTTTAATTACTAACCCACCACCTTTTTTAATTGTTTCCTATTTTACAAATATTTGTAAAGCATTTTCTAAAATCAAACTGACCCTTATTCACTGCATGTAATTCAATGTTGTTAAATAGCGGCGGCGTGTGGCGGGATTTGAACAAACCGCTATTGTTCTGCAATAAGTTATTTAGTACAAAATATTGTTAAATAGCGGCGCTATAGCACTATTGTGTGCCAGTATTTAAACAAACTACTATATTATGCGATCTGCAATTAACAACACTGATGTAATGGAATTCATAATTTTCATACAAGTCAATATGCAATTATGTCATTGAAAGAGAAGTAACTTACAACTCTGCTATTTCCACCATCAACATCGATTTTGTTTCCCAAGACAACAAAAGGAAAGTTTTCAGGGTCAGATGGACTAGCCTGAAAATCAAACAACATGCAAGAGTTTCTTAATGTTCTTCAATAAAAGCATATATGAAGATAAGATCATTAGACAAAACCTATTAATTAATGATTAAACAAAATTACCTGAATGAGAAATTCTTCTCTCCAATGGTTAAGGTTTTCAAAAGATTTCATGACGTTCACGTCATAAACAAGGACGCAACAATCAGCACCTCGGTAGAAAGCCACACCAAGACTTTGAAACCGCT
>NC_021165.2:26712546-26797735 GCF_000331145.2 Cicer arietinum | reverse complement strand
CCAGCAGTATCCCAAATCTGCGCGTACGGCGAAAACATCTCAATTTTAGATGATTATTATCAATTTATCTCTTCCATATACTTCAAGAAGTTCAAATACATCGAAGATTCAAGATTGCAATACCATTCAATGAATATCATGGCAAATGGTACAGCCAAACACTAATCACTCAGTGCGAATGACAAATTAGATTTTATAAAACTGCAACAAAATGCATCAATGTGGTGCATGAAAAATGATTCAGATGATGGCGACGTTTAGCCTAGTATAACAAAAATAATTCACACTGAAAAACAAATTTTTTCCAAGAATTGGGCAATCAACGCAGACCATGAATGTATAACTATTGTTAGATAGCATAAAAATAATTTCTGATTGGGGTCGACAAAGTTGTTAATTAAGTTATAAAACAATGTGAGTATTTGGAAATAAAAAAGTTGGTGTGACAATGATAATTAATTATGCCAAAATAGAACAAATTTTGGTTTCCAAAAACAAAATTATGGTCAAAAGAGTGCATAAGGCTTGAAAGGGAAGTACTTGAGTGTAGCGGAGTTTATGTCAAATAGCGGCTATATCTCTATTCTGAACTATAGTACTAGAGTGTAGCGGAGTTTATGCAATTCGGTAAAACAAATAGCAGCTATATCTCTCTTCTCTGCTATAGTACTAGAGCGTAGCGGAATTTATGCAACTTAGTAAAACAAATAGCGGCTATAGCACAGTAGCTTAGCAAACAACATTGTTTGATCCAAAAATTTAAAGTATGTTCTTGTGTCTCTCACCTGCAATGTGAACAACCTGTCTTCAAATTGAACTTCCTTGGTGAGGAAATCGGCACCAATGGTAGCCTTGTACTGATTACTAAACTTACGATTCACATACCTAGTTGCAAGGAGAGGAAATAATAATCATGATGATACAAATCAATAAAAAAATATTCAAAAATTTCAAGAAAGTGTAAAAAAAATTAAAATTAAAATCCAAGATTTGGACATACTGATTCATCAATGATGTTTTACCAACCCTGCCAAACAAAAAATAAAATGCCAATTAACAAAGAGAGCTTGATGAATAACTCTAACAAAAAAATTGCATCAAATTTATATAGGTATATGCATATGCATGATATGAAGAAAACCCATGTTAGAAAATTGTCAATCTGTTAGAATCTATAACTATGAAGCATAGATACTGGCAGGGACACTGTCACCACATGAAATAATTTGAGAAAATGAATAAATAGGAATTAATCAAGGTGTCGTGTCGTGTCAGACACCAACACGTGTCGAATATCGAGACACGCTTTCAATCACAAGTGTCTGTTGGTTTTGCAGAGATCTATAACTATTTTTCCCTTTTTCCCATTATATAAAACTTATTTTGACAATAAAGTTTCATGTTTTCAAGAATCCAAACATGCTCATTAATAATTTCCCCATTAAATTTTGTTTGCAAAACAAACAAAAAGATAGAAATTTTAAATCAAAAAAGGTAAACTTTAAGGATAAATGCAACAAACCATTTTAATTTTTTCAAACTATGAAACTATATAACCCTTTTGATGATTAAATTCAAAACAAAAAATAAAATGAAAAATGAAAAAAGAAGAAGCATACCCACTATCACCGAGGATTATAACTTTTAACAACATGCGGCGGCGAGAAGCCATAGATGGAGAAAACAGGTTTCACTCAAATCAAAAAATTTGGGGAAAACGATTCGATTGGAACCCCCAAAAAAAAAATTGATGATGCAGTTGAGATATTTCCGCAAGGAAAGTTTTGAAAGACAGACGGAGGAAAATGAATGCCAAGCATGATGCTCCTTTTCCAATCACATTTTTATTTTATTTCCCAAATTGCCCATGCTACTTTTTATTGACTAATTATTTTCATAGGGTAGATTGGTATTTAAATTTTTTAATGACGTTTCATAATCTGAAATAATAATTTATAATCGTCTTTATTTTTGTAAATACAGTAGTGATTTGAATGATGTTGATTTAATATAAGATGTATATTTATTTACTTTTTATCGGTATTATTTAAAACATAAAAATAAAAATGGTTATTAGTGTATATATCAAAAGAACCATATTATTATTGTTGAAGTTTTAAACATTTTAGTGGATGATTTTTTCCTCAATCCTTTGATTTGTTTAAAAGATTAATTTGTATATATTGGTGTAAGAAAAATTACATTCATTTATATACTTGAATTTAATTATTTTTTAAAATATGCATAAATTTAAAATTAATTATGATTAAAGTAAACATTTTCAATAATATAATATTTGCTTAAATGTTTATCTATTAAAATATTTAATTAAATATATGTGTTGGACGTAGATTATTATTGTCACTAGTGATATTTTTGTTGGTAATATAGTGTGTCACATTTAACAGAAAATTTAAATTAGTTAAAATTTATAATCAGATATTTGACCTCTAACTGTATATTTTTAAATGATCATTTATTGAGACAAGATTGTCTCTTAAATAAATATATAGTCCAAATTTCATTTTCCGTCATTTATTTTATTTAAATATTTCACTTTGGTTTTTTTTTTCTTTTTTTTTCTTCCCAAATCAATTCTTAATCTCTTTATTTATATATACAAAGTTGTTTTTTCATTTCAAAATGTTATATCATTGACATTACAAATACAAAAGTAAATGCAAGTATAAGACTTAATTGTACCAACAAATCTAAAACACAACACAATGGTACCAACAAATACAACTTGAAAATTCATAATACTATGGTACCAACAAAATAAACTAGCAAAACAAGTACGAAATCCAAAAAACACACAAAACACAATAACAATTAGACAATCCAAAACACAAGAGAACCAAAAATAACAGATAAAAGCAACTGATGAATGAGTTGGGATGAAAGGAGGTGATGGGGGCCTAACCGATTGTGACAACTTGTGAAATTATAGTTCAAATTGGTCATTTAAATCTTCAATGAAAAAGAGCAAAGGAAAGATGGTGAAAATGAAATTTTGTATTCAAAGACTTAAATTATTTTTTAAAAATAAATGATTCTCATATATTTTCTTATAGAGACTTAAATGTGTTTGTAATTTGTTTAAAATATATATGAGCAATATTATGATACGTAAAACGCTACATCAATCATGTCATAATTTAAATATATTTAAAAAATTGTGTATATAAAATGTCATATTAACTCTTATCTCGAAAGACTAACCGAAATTTTAAATTTTTCTAAAGAAAATAGATGAAACGATGTAAACAAATACATCTTAAGGTTTATAATAAATACACTTTTCGAACACATCTAAAATATATTTAAGACACATCTTAATTATGTCATTTTAAAAAATACATATTTATTGTTAAAACATTATCATTTTTTTTCTGTTAAAACATCAAGAAACATCATATTTTATCATGTATGTGCACATAATATTAATCATTCATTTAATTATTAATTATTGATATCACTTTATTCAATAATTCACTTTAGAAAAATCAAATCTCTTAAATACCCTTAAAACAAATACTAAAATATTAAAATGAAATCTCGTAATATCATATTTTTTTACTGCAAATAGTATAATGGAATCATGTGATACTCTTTTTATATACTATGATAAATATTATTGTTATGATATATATTTTGTATTAACTACTTATAATCTTCAATAATGAAGTTCAATTTAGTTGGATAAAGAATTGGTATCTTAATTTTTTGTTACTAAGCAACTAGTCGTAAGCATAACAAAACAATGGCAGTAGAAATATGGAATAGATTGAAATAAGCACAGAAGAAAAAGAAATCTCATTCCATTCCACGTCAATTTCATGAGCGAGAAAGTGCTAAGAGAAACAAAACTGACACACAAAAAACTCAGAAAACGAAATCAAACTCACACACTCACCAAAACCAAAACGCAATCAAAATACCTAACATTCGCTGATTCAATTTCATTCTCACATCTTCAATTTCCGTTATTCTCAATCTATACTTTTCGATTTTTATTGAATTCGCAATCGTGATTTTCCCCTATCAATGGAGTAGTCGTGTTTTTTTTTTATCGCGATTGGTTTGAATCGCGCTTTGTTGTGTTCTCAGTCGGTAGCGTGATTCCGATAATTTCGAGATGAGTATGCCGAAGCCTAATCAGGTTGCAGTTAGAGACCTCGTTGAGGAAGCTAAGAAACGAATTGTTATTCTCATCGTTTGTGTCGTTGGACTCTCCTATCTCATGTCATGTGAGTTTATTTCTCTTCAATCAATTTTCTTGAATTTTACTTTAATTGATTGATTTGACTGTTTATTATCTATGCAAAATCTTACTCTATGTTGTTTGTTTTGTTTCAATGGTTTTTTATTTGTTTTGGTAATCACTTGCTCAAGTTTTTTGAAAGCATCATAGTTGATATTCCCTATGAAACACATACGCAGGACACGACTCTCGCACTAACACATTGATAATAATTTGAGAAAATAAATTAATTAAATGCAATGAAAGTGTCAGGTGTCGGATATCGGGACACACTTTCGATTAGAAGTGTAGATACTACAAAGGTTATTGCATTGTTAGTTGTGCAAACAATGGTAGGATTGAAGTGATATGGCGTTTAGAATCTAGTGCATTTTAATTTGGGAAAATTAGTTTAGTAATGCTGTTGAAAATAGAATCGTTTTGATGTCAGTTATAAAAAGTGATGATATTGTTTGGAAAGGTTTATTCGAGGATTGTTGGTGGAGAATATGTTTGGGTTAGATTATACGGTTGTTGTTTTTAGGAAACAAAATATAGATACTGTTGGATGACACGAATCTCGTTGTGTAAGTATTTTGGGTTCATCACAATGGTAAAATGAAAGATGTTAGCTTAGGGTGGATGAAAGGGAATAATGTTTTGAGTGTAATTTGTGATAGAAAATTACTACTTAAAGCTTAAAGAAAAGTTTTGGAGTTCAACTATAGGACCTGCCATGTTGTATGAGACTTAATGTTGGGTTCTGAAGGGGCAATGTGAAAGTAAGTTCAATGTTGTAGAAATGAAAATTGTTGCTAAGATGGTGTCTATCAGCATATTCTCATCTACAACTTCCATGAGATTGGTATGTATCAGTCTATTAGAAATGTCTTCTTACACGGTGACATGACTTGAAGGAGGAGATCTATATGAAGCAACCAATTAGGCTTGTGGCTTAGGAAAAGTTATGCCTTAATTGTAGGTTAGAAAAAACCTTGTATGGTCTAATACAATCACCTCATGCTTGGTTTCTGACGCTTAACAAATTCATTTAGTAGTTTGGCATGATTCTTTGTGAGGCAGACACGGACCACCCCGTATTCCATAGATGCTCGCCTTTGAATAATCATGTTTATCTTGTGATGTTTGTAGATGATTTTGTAAATATAGGCGATGGCCAAGAAGGCGTCAAAAACCCATAGCAACACTTATAAAAGCTTTTCTAAACCAAAGATTTAGGTTGGTTGTATCATTTTTTAGAATAGAAGTTACCCAATCATAAGCCCATATTGTTATTTCTCGAAATAAATATGCTCTTGGAAAATACTTGGAGGCTCGACTGTAAACGTGCTAGTACTCCTATACACCTAAATGTGAAGCTTCTATCAAATCAATGGGAGTCAAATCCAATGATTGAACCATATATTTCATTTTCCTTCGCCCTTTGAGAACATTTGGTATCTGAGCCTATCGATCAACCACCCACCATTTATTTCCACACAACAAGCTCAATAATGTTGGGCGTGAGGGGGTGTAATAGGAAAATCCAAGTCTCACATTGAATAAAGATAAGACCTTAAATTAGTTTATAAAGAGAGACAACATTCACCTTACCAGACGATTTTGTAAAGATGAGTTAAGCCCAATATAAAAAACTTAACATGGTATCTGAGCCTGGTTAAAGATGGCAATGCGGGAATTGGACCCAGGACCCACGCTAAACGTGAGAGTGGGTATTGAAGTTGTATTGGAGCCCCACACTGCCAAGGCTCCCAGGCTACACTGTTTGAATCCCACTCTCTCCATTTCACCTCCTTATAACAGAGTTGGTTACACTGTTTGAATCCCACTTTTCCTCCCAGACACGTCACATTCTTTCCCTCCCATTTCCTATAATTTTCTAACATCTCTCCCACCAAATGGACTTGGACCACTGATTAACTAACTGCCTATTTGGGCCCACATTCTCATATTGGATCCTAACAGATTCAAACCCATTTAACATGGTATAAGAGCTATCCAAGATCCGTTGGACCGGCTATTATCAGGTCACTGCTATCGGGGCTACTCGAGTCACGCTCCAGATATCAAGTCCTAGGTGTGAGGGTGTGTATTAAGGGTCCCACATTTTATGAGATATGGCCTGAAAATGTGTTCATAAACGAGAGACATCCCTCACCTCTTATAAACCAGTTTTGTAATGTTGAGTTAGGCCATACTAAATTCTAAGATGTTGAAATGCAAATGTTCGGATCCCAAGGTTTGTTTGTACAAACATGCGCAAATACAATGTTATTGGACACATGGATGCAAATTGGGTAGGGGAGGGGATGCAAGTGATAGAATGTCTATTTGAAGTTATTATGCTCTTATTGGAGACTTAACCTCATTGAAGAGCAAGAAGCAAACAGTTGTGTCAAGGTCAAGTATGATTATGAAAGCAGGGAATAGCACTATGGCTTATACTACTTATGAGCTTTTGTTGTTATGCACTTATTCTAAATATTGAAGTTTTGTGAGATAAGTCTTATGAGTTTGTTTGTGATAATAGATCAACATTGTGTCTTTTTTCATACCCTATTTTTCACTAGTGGGCTTAATACATAGTAGTTGGCTATCATTTCATAATAAAAAGATTCTCTCAAGAATCATCAAGATTTATTTGAGTTCCAAGGATCTGTCACTAAATGCTTACTAGGACCTCAAATAAATTATCTATTTTACAAGTTAGATGCATGTGATGTGATATTTATGCTTCAGCTTGGGGGGACCTGGACTGTTTTTTGTGAGTATAATACTAAATTTATCATATATTATTTCCTTTATTATTTGATATAGTTTCCATAGATAGTTTAGTTGTTGCTAATTTTGCTCCTAATCCTGAGAGATTTCAATTATGTCTCCCCTGTATATTTAGTTGTAGTGTAAAAAATTAATATAATAATTCAGACTATGCGTCTTACCAAAGTACTTGATATTTCAATGAAACCAACCAAAGCTGCACTGTAGTTTGGTTCCGTTTCATCACTTTTATCAACTTAGATTTGCTCCTTGAACAACCATACTTTTGCATTTGTTGGGTAACTAGAAATTTTGTTGATACTAACTCATTTAACCAAGATAACGCCTTGCTCCAACACTTAAAAAACTATGCATATTTAGAGGTTGTCACTTGCTAATTTATAGCTTCATGTTATGTTTTTTAGATCCTGATGTTTGCTTTAATTTCTTTTGCATTTTTCAGTGACAAGCTCCTCAGTTTGGGTCAACTTGCCTACTGCAGCCTCCTTAATTATTGTTTTCCGCTATTTATCACTGGATTATGAAATGAAGAGAAAAGCTGCAGCATACAACAATAAAGCAGGCTCCACCAGTATTCAGTCTTCAAAGTTGCCTATCGAAAATCCTAAAGCAGTTGCAAAGTTTGAGTGGCGAGCAAAAGTGAATTCTCCTGTTGTTGAGGATGCAATTGATCACTTCACCAGGCATCTGATTTCTGAGTGGGTAACAGATCTTTGGTACTCTCGCTTAACACCGGACGAAGAGGGTCCTGAGGAGTTGGTGCAAATAATTAATGGTGTGCTTGGTGAAATTTCAGGACGCATGAGAAATATAAATCTGATTGACTTTTTGATAAGGTTCCTCGTGTCACTTTTTGTCCATGATTTTTCTTTATTTTTTGCGTCGTAGTTTGTTTGATTGCGGAATTAACTTTCTTTGGTTCAGGGATCTTGTTAATCTCATTTGCACTCACTTGGAGCTGTTTCGTGCTGCTCACTCAAAGATTGAAAAACAACACACAGGTTCATTAACAATTGAAAGTCGAGATTTGGAACTAAAAATTGTGTTGGCTGCAGAAGACAAATTGCATCCTGCTTTATTCTCTTCTGAAGCTGAGCACAAGGTTGTTTCACTTTCTTGTTCTACATGCACGCATTGAGTAATGGGGAATTTAGTCTTCACTCATGGGCCAAGCTTCCGTTTCTTATATTTCCTAATTTTGGGTTATAATGCTGTGTGTATCTTTATTTTTCAGGTTTTGCAGCATCTGATGAATGGTCTTATGTCTGTCACTTTCAAGTCTGAGGATTTGCAGTGTTCTTTCTTTCGATATACTGTCAGGGAGCTTCTTGCATGTGCTGTAATGCGACCTGTCCTAAATTTAGCCAATCCAAGGTAGCTGTTTTTTTCCATTTTGCTTCATTCTTGACATATGTTGTTCTCATTCTTCCTGTTTTATTTTGCAGATTTATTAATGAACGAATTGAATCTGTGGTAATTAATAAAACCAAGGTTAACAAGGGTGTTGGTGCAGCAAAAGGGGTATCCCACACTAAAGCAGATGAGTCACAAACTTCATCTGACCATTTTTCCAAGTATTTAGATCCTTCCGTTACTGGTGTTGAGCTTATGCAGCTAAGCAATGGTCAATCCAGAAATGCAGAGCCATCTGCAGAAAGAAATGCTCGTGATAACATTTCTAGAGACCCATTGCTTTCAATTGATGCTCGATCTTCTCGTTCATGGAACTCATTGCCTGAAAACTCCCAAATTAATGGTGACCAAGGTATTCAACGAAATCGCTCAGGAGGAGAGTGGGGAGATATTTTAGATGTCGTTTCTCGAAGAAAGACCCAAACTCTTGCTCCAGAACATTTTGAGAATGTGTGGGCAAAGGGCAAAAATTACCAGAAAAGGGATGGAGAGAACCAGTCAAATGAGCAAGTCCCACAACATCCCCCAAAAGGGAAATCAGCCAAGGTAGATCATATGAAGGCAATATCTGGACCCAAAGAAAAAGATACTAGATCGAAGCTTAATCCCTCTAAGGGAGGCCACATTAATTCTGGATACAGCAGTCAATTCACTGTTGAAGATGCATCCTTTCATGGAGACAAGAACGGATCAACTTGTTCTTCAGTTACCTCATATAAAGGTGATGAGCACAACCACAGTAGTATGCAGATCAGTGAATCAGAGAGCAATACTTCTTATACTTCTGAAGATGATGAAACTAGTGCTGTTACTGGTCTTGATTCCCCTGGAACTAAGGTTTGGGATGGGAGAAGTAATAGAAAGCAAGCTGTTTCTTATGTTCATCACCCACTTGAAAATTTTGATAACCACAGTACAAAGAAGAAGAATAAGAGCCGTTCTCGCTATCCAAGATTATTCAGAACCCAGTCTGGCAGTAAAAGGTCTAGACCAAGCGATCACAAAACACATATGTGGCAGGAAGTTGAAAGGTCAAGCTTTTTATCTGGTGATGGTCAAGATATACTTAGCACATCAAAATCACTTGTGAACTCGGAGGATTCCTCTGATGGTGCTGATTTTGAAAGTTTGGGTAGAATTTATAGTGGAGCAGCTGCCTCTTCTTCGTCCTTAATTTCTAAATCAGAATCTTGTAGTTTGGCTGTTAGTACCCTGAAAAGTTCTTCTTCTGTAGATTCCTTTTACAAGTTGAGATGTGAGGTACTTGTAATGGTGCTAAATAGCTTCTTTAATAAATTATGAATAAGTTCATATATGAATATGTTTGTGTATGAAAAATTGTAAGACAACTCACTGCTGCAGGTTTTGGGAGCAAATATTGTGAAGAGTGGTTCAAGAACGTTTGCCGTTTACTCTATATCCGTTACAGATGTAAATAATAACAGTTGGTCTATTAAAAGAAGGTACTAAGATTTTTGCTCATATTTCTAACAACAAATTTTTGTCAGATAATATCTTCAGGTGTTTCTTGTTTCCTTTTTCTTTATTTGGCTTACATTATTGCTTTTTTTTTTTTTTCTTTTTAAGGTTTCGTCATTTTGAGGAGCTGCATCGACGCCTGAAAGAGTTCCCTGAGTATCATCTTCATTTACCACCAAAACATTTTCTGTCAACTGGTTTAGATGTAGCAGTCATTCAAGAGCGGTCTGAATTGCTTGATAAATATTTGAAGGTCAACTTAACTCAGACTTTTTTAGGTTAAAAACTCAGATTTCTTTGGTTCCTCCTACTTTTGGATTTCTTGTTTCTGTGTCTACATTATTGCTTAAGAAGTCACTTTCTGGTACTTAATTGTTTCCCTGGCTAATTGATAGGTTTGCATTATTATGAACTGGTTCCTTTAGCTGACTGGTCAACTTTCTTTTTTAATGAATATTTTTTTGTTGAGGAATAAATTATCTAATTTTTGTACTGCGATAGAATTGGGATGATCAACACTTTATTAACAGCAGGAAAGATGTTTGATATGAGTGCACCTCTATTTTAAGTTGATACCTCCTTGTGCATCTATCATACATCATTGTTTTTCTGTCTTTGCTTGCAATTTTCAATGATTCTTAAAATGTTCTGTTGACACATGGCTTATTGCCCCTCAGAAACTTATGCAGCTACCTACAGTTTCAGAATCAATTGAACTATGGGACTTTCTGAGTGTTGACTCTCAGGTCTGATTTGTTGCACAACAGTTTCCTCTCTTTTGTTGTCAAATATTTTTTCAAAATTATCTGGCTTCCCTCTTATTATTATTATTATTATTATTATTATTTTATTTATTGCAGACGTACATATTCTCAAATTCTTTTTCTATCATGGAAACGTTACCAGGTGACTCATTGTTGATAAAGAATATTGAATGTACATAGTTTTATTACCTCCTACTCCCATCTTTTGACATGTCTTGGGTTCTGTTTTATTAAAAATTATTTTAGTTGGCCTGGATACGACGAAGCCATCTGAGAAGACTAAAATCAGTTCTGAAAGTAAAGAGGCTGTTTTGCGAACAAGAAATAATGCTGTGGCTGATGGAGTGAGGCCAAAAGTAAATAGCATGCCTCTTTCTCTACCAACAAAAAAGAATACACGGGAATCTAGACAGTCATTTGACAACTCTGGAAGCAACACAGATGTTCTAGCCTGGAAGAGTGCATCTTCTCCCAATAACTTGCCGAAGTCAGTGAAAGGGAGAGGTAGTTCAGACGTGGCCTCCGATGTGCACCATGATACTGCTGACACTGTTCCAACAGAGGTTATGAAAACACTAATTCTAGTTCAGAAGTATTATTCTTTTTTCATAGATGAATGGTGATTTTTTTGTTCATTGCTGGTATCAAACAGAGGAATGGTGATATTTGGTTCTGATTAATATAATTCAATGCAGTGGGTGCCACCAAATTTAAGCGTGCCCATATTAGATCTGGTTGATGTTATCTTCCAGCTGCAAGATGGTGGATGGATTAGGTAATTTTAAAACCCTTATTTATTTCATCTTAAACATAGCTGTTTGAATTAAAATTTCACCACTAAGATCTGATCTTTAAAATGCTTGCATTGTATGCGTTACAGGAGGCAGGCTTTCTGGGTTGCTAAACAAGTCTTACAACTAGGAATGGGTGATGCCTTTGATGATTGGTTGTTAGAGAAAATTCTGCTTCTCCGAAAGGGATCAGTGATTGCTTCAGGGGTCACGCGAGTTGAGCAAGTAATCTTATGACCCCTTGTTTTAAAAAAAAAAATAATTGTGATGTTGATAGGTAATCCTTTAATGAGTTAGTTAAGTCGTTAGTTAGTAAGGTGAAGATGAGAGGCTATAAATAATAAAAAGGAGGTTAGAGAGGGTATCTTTGGTTTTGGTGTGGGTTTAGGTTTTGGTGAGGGTTTAGAGTGGGAGAGAACGAGGTCTCTCAAAGACCTGAACTACAATAGGGCTTTCCTATCAATAAACACCATTTTCTTCTATAATCTGACCCATTCTTATCAAATTGGTATCAGAGCTCCATCCAAGGGAAACACTGACAGGGGGTGTGAGATGAAAAGGCTATAAATAATACAAATGAGAGATTAGAGAGGGTATCTTTGGTTTTAGGAAGGGACTAAGTGTGCTTACCAGGCCTCTCAAACCCAAGAGGAAATGGATGTGTGATTCGAACAGCAAGATCCTTGTCTCCGGAGGCCAGAGCAAATGATGGAAAGATTGTCGACTTTGGCGGGTGAAGATTTTATGAAAGCAAGTCGCCAAGCAGAGAAAATTGCAGACACCCATCTTTGCTGGGGAGGGAGCATGTGGTGGGGTTAGTAAGCTAGAATTGGGAAAGCCTACAATCTTGGAGCTGAAACAATCCAATAGGTGGAGACTGGAGACACTTGG
Source organism: Cicer arietinum (assembly GCF_000331145.2). Classification (NCBI taxonomy): domain Eukaryota; kingdom Viridiplantae; phylum Streptophyta; class Magnoliopsida; order Fabales; family Fabaceae; genus Cicer; species Cicer arietinum. The sequence goes on along the minus strand of NC_021165.2, from coordinate 26,785,352 downwards.
ACGGAAACCTCAACAGTATGGATCAAAACAAGAAATATGTAATAAAACTGAGAAGAGGGACAGAAAACACTTTCTTTGGGTCACACAATAATTGGTGGAACAGAGCGGAATGAGTGTGTTATAGTCATGGGGATTAGGTTTTTTGGCAAATGCAGTAATTCCGCCGTCGCCACCCAAAGCCACCATACTTGAGTTCTTTGTAGAGGTGATGAGATATCGACAGAGAAACTCAGACTGACGGGGAGAGAGGATCCAACTTCCACACACAAGCAACGGAACTTGTATTGTAACCAATGTAACCTCTATGACAAAATGAAGGTGGGGATGGTTTTAGTCTCACAACTGCAGAAATTTTGGATGATGTCAACCATTGTGATCAAACTTCCACCACCAGAGCCTCCAGATTCATGCTTGGGGGTAAATTAGCTGAGGAAATGATTGCAGAGGTGGAGATACGAGACTGAAGGGTAGTCTAGGGAGAGCGAAGAGCAGAAAGGGCGCGTACAAAAATGCTGGCAGCAACCACAAGCAGCCATGCAAATAGTAAAGGAAAGAAGTGTACATCCCAGATGTGCATTTCACAAGGCAGTGAGATAAGGGAGTCAGGAATCTTTTGCTGCTGGGAAGCTACAGGAAAGAGTTGAAAAGGAAGATTAAGGCTGACTTGATGCAGAAAGAGCGTGGAAACTCCTACTTCAAATTACTCATATACAACACAATGATATTGGCTTTAATCCCTTTCGATGTGGGCTCTTTTCAGCTGTTCAAAAGAATTAACAAATTATCCTAGTTACTTTGGCAACAAAAGCTATTGCAATAGTTCAAGGCAATTATCCAGCACAGCAATGATAAAATGGCAGTAGCGACGGGATTGTATTGTAGAAGTTCTTTGGAATCTACACTTTCATAGCATTTTACATAACCCTTCACCTTGAGGACAAGGTGATTGTTAAGAAAGTTAGTTTGTTAGGAGTGTGAGATGAGAGGCTATAAATAATGGAAAGGAGAGATTAAAGAGGGCATCTTCAGTACCAGGTTATGTGGTAAGGGATTTAGAGAGAGTACCAGGTCTCTAGGAAACCTGGACTGTAACAGTGTTTTCCTATCAATAAACACCACTTTTCTATAATCTGATCCAGTTCTTATAATATGTTTGGAAATCTCCTCGTCATCGAATTTCTTTCGCTTTGAAAAAATTATGTGTTTCAATTTATATTATACATCCTTGGTAATCTTTCCATGCAACAATGCAGTTCTAATTAATCTGATGGGACAGAATATACTTGTACATTGCTTAGATATATGATGGATGTAGACGTAGTGTACTGATGAGGTGTTGTGACTATAATGTTAATAGATACTCTGGCCTGATGGAATTTTCCTAACCAAGCATCCTAATCGACGACCACCACCTACCAGTCCATCTCAGAACTCACCTACTGGACATCAACCTACACAAGTGTCTTCTCCAAGGATGGACGATGAGCAGCAACAGGAGGCAGATCGGCGTGCAAAGTTTGTATATGAGCTAATGATTGGTAATATTTGTTATGCTGTTCTCATTTATCTTTGGAAATGACTGTGCAACATCACATACTCAATTCTATTGAAATAAAATATAATATACTTAAAATCACCCACCCCCTTTGTGTAGATAATGCACCACCAGCAATTGTAGGTCTTGTTGGAAGGAAAGAGTATGAACAATGTGCTAGGGATCTTTACTTTTTTCTTCAGGTAACTTCTGTTTTATAATGTTATCCAAAGAAGCTTAAGGACTGTTTGCTTTGTGAAAACATTTCTTATTTTCATTTTCTAAAATGTGTTAATTTTACTTGCTAACAAGGAGAAAAGAGACTCTCTTGAAGTGAACAATTGACTACATTTCTAAAAACAATGAAAATCTCAAAAAATTGTTTTCATTATTTTCGAAAATGCATATTCAATTATTCATTAACTAGCACTTTATCTTGTCGTCGTGACAATGGTTCACTTCTAGAGTCGCTCATAAAGGTAAGATGAACAACATTTTAGAAAATAAGAACACAATGTTTTCACAAAGTAAGTGGGGCCTTATTTTGTTTATCTATTGATTTCTTTGCGGTGTTGTACGTGAGAAGTGTCTCTTTAGAAACTAAAAACACTATTTTCACAAAATGTGTTCGGCTTAACTCAACTTTACAAAAACAACTTGTAAAATAGAAGTGTCTCTCTTTATAAACTATATTCATGCCTTATCTATTTTCAATGTGGAATTTTAGTTTTTTCCAATAGTCTCATAACCAACGTTGCATCCCAATTTAAAATTTCTTTGGATTAAATTACAGCATGATTGATACAGGTACTACGTTGATTAGATTTTTCCACTCTGCTGTGCTTCTAATGATTAATATCATCATTATCAATGTTAAATGGTTTACTGAGCTTCACTGTAGAATTCTCCGCAGGAAATTTGTTTGTATTAATTTCAAAAAATGCTTATCTTATTGAAAAGTTAAAACCTCAGTCCTATAATTGTGATATTGAGCTGTTCCTTAGTCTACTGAACAATGATTGATTGTAGTTTGAAACCTTTATAACATTAAGTTGTTGTTGGAATTAGCATATAGGAATCTCATGTTGTGGTAACTGGAATAAATAAATTATCTTTGGGCTTTAATTGAGCGTAGTTATGAAGACTTTTCTTGATTTCCTTCTTGCAGTCATCTGTTTGCATGAAGCAGCTAGCTTTTGACCTCCTGGAGATGCTGCTTTTGTCAGCATTTCCAGAACTTGATGATGTATTCAAGCAGGTGCATGAAGAAAAGCATAAATTTGGCGAGTTGATAAAGTAAATATAATCATTTTCGGCCAAAGTAGGGAGAAACAAAGGTGTGAATGTTGTTTTCCAAGTTACATTTTTGTCTTTTAATTGTCCCTTGCGACATTAGTCTCTGCACCCAGCCTCCTATTTCTGCCTGATGATGAATAGAAAGGCAGTTAAATTTTAAAATATACGGCATCCTGTAAATTTTGTTGAGATTAATGCAATCACTTGAAAGATTATATGCTAAAGCTTTTTCAAGCCAACAGCTATCTAGATTATATGCTCACACACTTACTGCTGGTACTGCATATAGTTCTTAATTATAGTCTTTAAAGTTTAAACAGAAATTTCATACGCAATATTGTACAAGTAATTATTAAACAAAGCAGTGAGATCATTGAATGTTTCTTTTCAGTGGGGAAATTATTGAGTGCCATAAATTTACTTGGTTTCCAACTTGTCATCTAATACTTTTTAATTTGACGTTTGGAAGAAATAATTTAGACATTTTATGACAGACGTGTAAGTTGTTTATCCAAAGTTCAAAGTGTCTCGATGAAATTGATACTTGCATACAGTCTCTAATGGATGTCAGTTCAAATAAACAAATGACACTAATGAATTGTGTAATTTTGTTTAGCTCGGGATCAAATATACTTCATTTACTGCAATTGATGAGGTACATCACTCAAAAGTTGTGTACTGACTACTGATAATTTCAAAACACTTGTTATCAAGCACTTCTCCTACAAGAACCACTGGCTCGCTCCCTACATTTAGAATGACTTATGCTAAATCCAATAGAACAACATCGGAATTATGGCCAATTTGGGAGAGACTGAACTGTCAAAAAAAAATTGGGAGGACTCTAATTATGGTCTTAATCAAATCGACAAACTCATCTGCCCCTAAAGTTCTGTATGCATATAGACAACTACCACAAGTTCATTTGTCTCCGTTTGCACCCTCGTCGCAGCCGGTCCAACCCCACAACATGTGCAATTTATGTGTGCTCACATGAAACATGCTAATCTTTACAAACTAATTGTGTTGAAACGTCTCAATAGAATGCAAGAGTTGGAAGAAAAAAAACATCAACACATACTAGAAATGGTCTTTTGTTTCAATCGCCTAAGACCTTTTAGAGTTATGCCGTAGCACATGTTGCAGATATTATAAATAGAATCCCAACACCTTTTCTCAATAACTATCCTCCTTTTAAATGTTTACACAGAAATGTTGCGGATTTGACTAATCGCCAACATATTTTGGGGAGATTGGAAGCATTCAACTAATCTTGATTGTATCATAAAAGATGGAATCATTTTCTTCCCTCAATCAGAGGATGGGCAAATATCTAATTAATGGTATAAACTTTGGTAATTTAACTTGGATTTAATTAATATGTACTAACAATATAAAGATATTTTACGATATCAATTAACATAAATGTCGAGTCATTAGAATTTTAACTTTTAGTCTTTGAATTTGTAATTATTGTTTAATTTAATCCCTAAAATTTGTTGAAATAGCACAAAATCTCTAAATTTGTTATGCATCAATTAATTTTATCGATCAATTAACTCCAAATATTACACATGATGACATGTGACATTAAACGATTATATGGTAGTCAATGTCAATTTCAAATCACCCTCGCGTATATAGGGAACAAGAAAACAAGGATCCAACACGCAAGAATGGAAATCATTTAGAGTAATTAATTTTGAGAATGAAAGAAAAGTAACCATAGATATTTATAGCATAAAAATATTCCTATCAATTTGGACGTTGTTTAAATGGAGGTGATTTCCAACTCACTTACACTACCACATTATCGTCTAACATCACACTCCAACATAGGTAACATGTGAAATTAGCATATGGATGAAACAAATGACATAATAAAATCAATGACTATAGTGTTATTTTGAAAAATTCAGAGGTAAAATTAAATATAATTCCAAGACGAATTTGTTTATGGACTCAACAATGATTAAGATCGCGACTTTGCAATCAAAATAAAAGGCACTCTTAACTACGTAGTTAATCTCCCAAAACTCATACTTTCCTCACTAATAGAGGTGGAAATAGGTTATGTCAAGTCAGACTTTGAAAGGTTTAAGTATGATCACGATTAATTTTTTCGATATGAATTTGGTCTACGGTCTATTTTTTTCTCGATCTGGCCTGAAAGACTATTTAAAAGCCTATTTTACATTAAAACATTTAAATAGTATATTTTATATTTTTTTTAAATAGATTAAACTAGACCTTTATATATAACTAAATCTAATAAAATTATAATTAACAAGTATGCAAAAACCTTCTAAAAAAAATAAATAAACAAAATGTACTCATACTTAGCAAACTTAAAATAACAAATACTAATATTGATAAATAATAATAATATATAACAATGTTAATAAATAATATATATATATAGGCCGACTTATCAGACTAAGATTTTTTTTGTAAGTCTGAGTCTGATCTATTTAAATTAATAGACTTTAAAAAAATTTGAATCTAGCCTTTTTATTAAATAAGTCAGACCAGACTATAAATAAGTCAAATCATAGATCAATGACGGACGGTCTATAATATATTCCCACCCCTACTCACTAAATATTAAACTACTTTCCTCACTAAATTGGTGACACAAATAAATAAAACATTAAATTCCATATATATCACTTCAATTGTTCCTCCACAATAGGTTGGTTTCAAATGCGTTTAGTACAAACCAATCACACGTGTGTCGGTCAACGAATTATGGATTAAATAACTTTTTAGTCTCGGAAAAATTGTAAAATTTCATTTTAAATCCTTATAAAAAAATTCACATGTTTTAATCTCTACAAAATCATCTTACATGTTTTTTTAATCTTTGCTAAAACGAAACATACTTCAATTTTTAAATGATCTTTTAACATGTTTAAAACATTATTAAAAGTTCATCCATACAAATATAATAATTTTTGAACTTGAGATAAATTAAATTTAAATTTTTTAAGAGTTATATTTTTGAAAAAGAAGTCCTTAAAAAAAATATGAACCTATAAATCAAATATGAACCTATAAATCAACTTTTCAGTTTATTTTTTGTAGAGGAACTTTTTATATGTCACAAATATTATGTAAAACAATCATTCAAAAACACATAATATACTCCAACAAAAATTAAAATTGTATGCATAATAATTTTATAGAGACTAAAATATGCATATTTTTTTTCGAAGACTAAAAACAAAATTTTATAAAGACAAAAAACTTATTTAGTCCAATAATTATATAAAGAAAGACTCCTCTCTCTCTTTTCCATGTAAAAGTGAGAGGAGAAATGTTATTATTTTTGTTACGGAACAAGAAATCCGAGATAAAGATCAATATGACCTATATTTATTAGGTACATAAGCAATCACATATCACACAATCCTATATTTATTAGGTGTACATAAACAAGTTTACAAATGTATTACACATTTTACATGAAATTCACCCATCTAAAACTGATAGCACGATGATACCACTATCACATCAGAAAAGAGAATCCAACTTAGTAATTCACTCTTTCATACTATATATCAATACACTCCCAGCAATGAAATAAAGCAAAACAAAGTTATTGAAAAGTTAATTAACCTAACTTTAACTTAAAGACAAGATACATCTTTGACCTAAAGATGTTTAGTCTCCATAACTGAAATTAAATATGTTGTCATTTAATGATTATTCTCATACGAGAAATTCCCGTATATTTTGTGAAAGTCATTAATTGGTTTACAAGCTAATTACAACAAAATACTATTCTGCAATAAAATATAAACAACAACGAGAAATTAAAGTTATTTTAAACCAGATACTTCAACTTTTCATCTAGTACTTCATTGCGGATGAAATAAAAATGTGTTAAAATTTTAAAAAGAAATACCTATGTTGTAATTAAAAAAGTAAACCTATTTTGAAATTCAAATTATGCTGAATTCAACTAATTGAAATTTCAGCTAACAATTCACTAAACCTAAAAAAATTGAAATTAAGTTGAAAATCAATAATCTTCACGCTAACAAAGTTGAGCCAAACAAAATCGGATTTAAGTAAATACTAGGTATTCAAACACAGTGAGAAATCAAAAGAAAAAGGGATGGAAAAGTTAAAGCAATTGTTGAGAAGTAAAATTAATGAGAAAATATTGGAGCAATCAGTAATTGTCTGTGTGGTTTAAGATTATTTGCTTTAGCATTCTCGAAGGAAGTCTGAGTGGTTTGGGGAAAAAATAAGGGAGGCTAGTGTCAGATAGCTAGATATGTGAGTGTTATATGAACAGATCTTAGGGAAGTAAATGTTTGTAATTCACTTCATTTCTTAATACCAAAACCACAATGAAATAAATACTAAAACAATACCCAAAAATATCCAACTCAAATTCTCATTAAACAACAAAATTGTCTTACAAACCTCATGTTGAAACACAATGCAACTATATATTAAAAGAGGAAATCAAAACAAAAGATAGAATAATGTTTAGAAGATCCATGTTCCAACACAAAAACTTAGCTCCTAAAATTAATTAGACCAGCTGATAATGATCTTCCAAATTCTTATGCAGAGGCAGCTGCTCCCTTCTTCCTGGGTGCAGCTTCGGTCCCTGATTACAAATTCCGACATATTAATAAAAATACAAATCCACTAAAAAATAGCTCAATAAATATATTTAACTCCTCTAACTAATTCATATCAGCAAAATAAAAAAAACATGGATAACACAAAGATATAACAGTTGTATAATAATCATATAACCAAACACACATACCCACAAATATAATAAACATAAAAACAAATATTTAGCATCTATAATCTAAAACAACACACATCATAAAACAAAGAGATTTAACTGCTCTAATATCCGTAGCAGTCATTAATTTCCCAATCAATTTTTGAATCAAAATTATTATTACTTATTCACTTAACATTTTAAAGTAGATCAAAAAGAGACTTAACTCCTCTAACATACTCATATCAATAAAAAATAAAACATAAACCAAAACAAGTTAATACATCTAAAACAAAGATATTAAGATCCTGTAAAATATCACACATAGTTAACATTTAACTTACTATGCATAACAGTCATTCATTATTTCATTTGTTATCAATATATAATGTTTGAATAGATATCAATATCAATTACTTAGCATTCTAAAGTGTAGACTCTGTAATAAAAAAAATATTATAGAAATTAAAAATTCAAAAGAAAAATGATTAAACACAACAATACCTTCTCTGAATCCACTTTTGAATCTGCGAGGCACATGACGCAAATACCTCATCCTACCAGTTCCAGTAGTCTTTCTCCTAATAGCCTTAACACTCCAGTTATCTAAACAATTTCATTCAAGACAAATAATCAAAACCCTAAATCTAACCCAAAAAAAATAAATGAAAAATCAAATCTTTACACAAACCCAATTTCCAAAAACCGAAAATAAATAACAAAACTTACATTTCCTGACACGTGCAGCTGGGTAAGCACATGCTGAGCAGCGACTTTTCTGGAGATGGAAACTGCGACGGCCACACCTAATACAGAGTGTGTGGGTCTTGTTCCTTCTCTTACCGAAACTACCTGTTCCCTTACCCTGCATTCATCGATTAAACATGTTAATAAGCGCGATTGGAATAAGCGATTGAAATGAAATTAGGGTTTCGATCTGTAAAGAGAGTGAGAGAAATAAATTTTAGTACCATTTCAGAAGAAGGATGCCCAAACCCTAATCAGAGTGGCTGCTTTGAGACGAGAAAGAATATATATCACTCAAATGGGCCTTTGATTCCTTTTTTGTTACCTTGTTTCGACCCAGTATTTTTTTGTGACAAAGGTTGCTTAATGCACCCCATTTAATTATGTGCCCAACCTATTTTTTATTTATTTATTTATTTCGTCATCTATTAAATGTTCGATTAAGATTTTATTTTCACCAAAAATAAAAATGCTTTTGTTAGTTTTTTAAAATAACCATTTTTAAAACTTTTAATCTATTTGTTAAAGTTTAAAAAAAAATGAGAATCTGTAAAATAATCTACAAATCACTTAAATTTGAAAAGTCTTTTAATAGTTTTCTAAAATAATTACTTTTTATTTAATAATCTAAAAAAATTACTTTTTATAATGAATTTTTTTGAAAAGTATTATTTTCATTGTGATGTACAAACACAAAACAGAATTTTTTTTTTCTTCAAAATCTCTAAATTATTGAATGGTAAAAACACTTTTTTTTTATTATGTAACAACAAGTTATGAATCTATTGTCACACACAACTCATATTTGTATTATTTGATATATTAGGATGCTTTTCAAATCTAGAATCCTCTATTTTCCTATAATCAATGCGTGTAAGTTTTGTCACTGTATCTTTTAAGAACAAAAAGGATGTTCGATAAAGATTATGCCCAATTTTTTAAGAAAATGATTTATGATATTTTGCCGTGATAAAAAATAAAACAAGGTATAAATGTAAGGCTTAAATATATAACTAGTACCTGCAAAATGCACTAAAAAAAATGATTTTAGTCCCTACAAAATCCAGAAAAATAATAATAATAATAATAATAATAATAATATAATTTTAATCTATGTAAAATAAAGTTTTTAGTTTAAGTTCATGTAAAATGCAAATGTGTTTGTTTTTGTTCCCCATGCTTAACATCATTAGGTTTTTAACAGATGAGTAATTAATATTTTTAATTTAGTCCCTACAAAATAAATAAATAAAATTATTTTAGTTCATGCAAAATACAAGAAAGTTGATTTTAATCCTTACAAAATAAAGTAAAAATAACTAGTTTACTCTTGTGTATTATGTTTATAATAAATTATAACTATTTCAATATAATTATTATTATCATTATTTAAGAAGATATAAAAAACTATTAATTTTGACTTATTGATTAATAAGACATATTTATCTTGTGTATGATAATAACTTTCACCACCTTTTTAGTGACTATTTTCAAGCAAACAACATGAAAAAAAATTATAACTAGTGTATTATAATTGTTGTTGTTTTTATATTGACCATAGTAAAAAATCACAATCTTTTTTACAACCATTTGTCCATGCATGCTTTTTATACTACACATGTAATTAGTATATTATAATTATTCTTATTTTATTTATAAGATGTACAAAAAGTAATAAATTAACTAATTGATTAGAGACAAATATTTGATTTGTGAATCAATTGTACGTCAAAATAGTTTCTTTTGCGACTCATTTTCAGAAGAAGAAAAAAACTGAAAAGTTGGAGTGTGAAAAAAATTATAGTTATTGTATTATAAATGTCCTCATTTATATTTTGATGATATTAATAAAATATCAATTTTAACTAATTATAATACACTAACTATAATTTTTTCATGTTTTTTTTTAACGAGCCTCCAAATAAGTTGATGGAACATCTAGTCAAATACGAAATAAATGTTTGTCATAATCAATTATTACAAATTAATATTTTTTATATTTTCTAAATAAAATTGGTAATAATTATAATTTATTATAAAACCCATACACAATATAAATACAATTTTTTTTTTATTATATAGGGACTAAAATCAAATTTCTTGTATTTTGTAAGGACTAAAATAAAATTTTTATTTTGCAAGAACTAAAATCGAATTTCTTAGAATTTTCATGGACTAAGTTTAAAGTCACTAATTACTCAACTGTTAAAAATTTAACAGTGTTATGGATTATGGACTAAAATGAAATTGTTTGCATTTTGTTGAGATTAAAATCAAATTTCTTGAATTTTAAGTCATTGCATATTCAATCCTAATAAATATCTAAGTTGTTACTTGTCATGATTTTTGTAGGTCTGATTTGACCTTTTTAAAAGTCTCATATTGTCCGGCTGATTGGGTAGCTAAACTAGTTTGAACCAATTGTTAAAAGTGTTGAATGATCCAGGCTCAAACCTTGGCAAAGGATAAATTTAATAATTTAACTAACAATACTAAGACTTGATATTGTCAATTTCATACTAATAGTAATGTCGTTTAACATGTTGTAGAAAAACTAACAAATTAACAGGTCAATGAAATATTTAATAATATAGTAAAATATTGTTTCTCTTTTTGGATACAAGAGAGGGCGAAAGCCCGACAAGAAAGGGGGATAAACTACGAAACTAGTTGGACATTTCTATGCATACAAGCTCCAAAAAATTTGTCAAAGTTAATTTTGTGAATACCATCAGGCGGGTTCTCCACAATAAAATAAGTAGACGAATTCATAGAAAGGTTAAAGGAGGTGAGCCAATCAATACATCTATATCCTTCCCTTCAGGTATGGATAACTTGGATCTATCAATCATGATTCAAAAGCTTGCGAATGTATTGCACCAAGATAGGAACATTCTCACTAAACTTGCAATTATTTGTTATCATATCTATAAGGGTTTTAGTGTCATTCTCCATAATGAGATGCGAAACATGTTGTTCTCTTCAAGTTAGATCCATCACATGCTTCAATCTTCTTATTATAGCCCTTGATTCATCTCCCTTTCGAGTTACGAAGAAGTCCACCACAACTTGATTCTTCTTCACTCATCTGGCAAGCGCCACGACTATTATGCTTTAACCAACTAAATAGGGGCTTTATCCAACCAATATAAACAGAGTCTTTGGTGAAGTTTTGAATTAACCTCACGTGATTATGAGGTTGCTTGAAATCCTCCTCGAATATGGCTTTGTTTCGCCAATTCCATAAGGACCAACAAGTCTTCATAAAAGTTGTCTTCCAACTATTTGTAGTAGTTTCAAAACATTTTTTTATTGAGATTATTTAAAATCCACTTACTACAATCAAAAGAGAATAAATAAAATTAAAATAGGGTTCTATACCCGAGTGGCGTGCACCTGGACTCGCAATGCATGAATAGTTGTCTTGTCATTTCTCCCACATGATGAGGAGATATATTCACTCCTCATTTTCTTTCACATGAATTAGTGAGAACTTTCTCTTGATTAGCCAACCACATAAAATATTTGGATTTAGTATGAGCCTCTCCATACCCAAAACGAGTTCCAATCCCTTTCTCAGCTTTCGATATTGTTGAGACAAAATCTCAATTTAATGTTTTGATGAAAACAAACAAAAAGTTAATTAAGAATGTTAATTATGATTCTAAATGTTATGTTAATTTAACTTGTGCTTTTGAGTGAATTTAATTAAGAACAGAATCAAGCAAAGCAAAGAAAACAGCAACAAGAACATTAAAACAGAGAAAGATCTCCAGCTTCAAAAAAGTTCATCACAACATGTTGATCAAACTTTTTCTACCTCTTTAACAAAGAGTCTGTCCTGGAAATTTGTTCATATCTAATCAGTACATGGCAAGGAACAAGTAGGAATCATCCAGACTCAAAAAGGTTATTTGATCTCAAAGATCAAAGGACTCAAAGACAGATAAAAGTCGTGACTGTATGCAAACTCCAAAAATCAAATGTCAAGAAAGTTCGATCAATCTGGGCATATGACAAGACAATTGCAAAGGAAATCCAGAACGTTTAAAACGGGAACTCCAGAATGATTTTTGAAGCTCAAGAAAGTTCAAACTGACAGACCCAGAACGTTAATCGTTCTCCGTTTTCTGCACAATTCCAACAGCAGTGTATCTCTTCTGCAATGGCTTAAAATTCTTCTCCAAACTCCTCTGGCTACATTCAAGACTCAAGATCAAGACTGTACCATCCAAGATCAAGGGAGAAACGTCAAAGGCTTTTTAACTAGAAGACAAAACTGCTTTAATGCTAAACCAGAAAAGTCAAAAAAGAGGGAAAAACTGTTTTTCAAAGCTGAATTATTTTAATCTGATATATTGCCTTCAGTCAAACTTCAGAGCACTATCAACAGCTCTTTTGACCTTCATTAAAGGCCTCTAATGCCTATAAATAGAAGGCCAATACCCAGGATCAAATAAGAACTTCAAGTGCTATCAAACTCTCATAAATCATTCACATTCGCATACTTGAAATTCTCATTTTCACAAAAAGCAATCAGTTCTGATCAATTCTATCTCACTGTGATATTGCTGTTGATTTCTTTGTAAGAATCGAATCTCAAACAAGAGTTGAGATATCTTAGATTCTGTCAAAATCAATCTTATTGTAAAAACTCAAACTATAAGAGTTTCTTTATAGTTTGTTTAGATTGCATTGAATCCTATCAAAGTTAGATAAGTGTTGTTGTTGCTTTCTGGGTGGAAAGTAACAGAGATTAAAACAGATCAAGGTTGATCTAAGCTAGGTGCTGTAAAACCAAGAAGGTTCTTTGTTTTAAACACTTCATTGAAAATCTCACGGTTGTGAGGATTGGACGTAACCCGAGTTGGGTGAACCAGGATATATCGTTGTGTGGTATTTCTTCCCTTATCTATTTACTTTCAGTTTGATTGATTATCAAGTTAATTACATAAACTGAATTATTGATTTTAACTAACCAAGAATGTTCTCCGTTTTCTGGTTAAAACCAAGAACGTTCTCCGTTTTTTGTTTTCACAACCAAAGTCAATCTTGAGTTATTTTCTTAAGTTTTTAACAGGAATTTTTAAAAGGTGCATTTACAATTCAAACCCCCCCTTTCTTGTAAATTGACATTGTTACTTCAGATATTGCCTTGTTGCAATTTGTAAGCACTATGAATGGTAAACTGGTTAGTAGAAGTACCCCCAATCCAAAGTATCATGCATGTCATCATCAGTAGAGGCAAGTAAGGATTATATATGGTTCACAATGTTAACATGCAAGAACCTCGGGTCCCACTCTCATTAGCATTCAACACATCTAGCACAACAAAAGTAGTATCAACCAAATACTGGGTCACATAAGAAAAAATAACACTTTTGTTCGGCACCCACTTATCTAACCAAGTGTTGTAAGTCAATGGCCCCCAATTTGCCAAGGTATATGGAAACTCACTTTTCACCCCTGCTAATGCATTCCACAAAAGAAGAGTCGTAAGGCTGAACAATGCACGTAACTCTTAGATTACAGTTTCTACCATACTTGCTGATTAAAACTTTACACCTAAGATCTTTCGGATAATTCACAATGTTGCAAAGCATTTTCATGAGGAAGACCTAATTTGTGCGTTGAGATATTTTTATACCTAGATCTCCATTCGTCGTTGGAAGACAACAAACCTCCCAATTCACCAAGTGGACCTTACGCATATGCTTAGTATCCCCCTCAAACAAAGCCTACATGGAGCTTCTCTATCTCATTGCAAATAGACTTGAGAACTTTCACATACTACACGTGGTAATAAGGGATGGAATTGAGAACTGACTTGGTAAGGATATTTCTACCAGCTAAGCTATAACATTGTTTCTTCCAACCACTAAGCCTCTTATAGATGTTATTGATAATTATTCAAAAAAAATTAACATTGAAGGACAATTAAATATGTTTGATTTTGAGAGGGACTAAAACTATTAGTTTGTTAATTTTGAAAGGATTAAAATTTGTATTTTGATTTTATAGGGATTAAAAACATATCTAACACTAAATAATACAAACTTTTGTAAAATCTAACTTCATAACACTATATATATATATATGTGTGTGTGTGTTTGAATTTGTCAAAGATTGATGTAGTCTAATATGTTTAAGTTTAAAAAAATATATATTTATGGTTCAATACAAAGTGTAAAATATGCTATAACAAAAATAATTATTTATTTAAATAGATTATTGTGATAGATATAAAAGACTTTTTTTTGATGACTTGTAATTCCACCTTTTTATCTACATAAGCTTCTGATTTTTTCTTTAAACAAACTCAATATGTTTGGGGTTTGACACAAGTTATATCATGGACTCACTGATCAATTTTACCTAATTTTATCATTTACTGGTAATAATTTTTAAAAAGAATTTTTTTTTTTTATCATACTATCATAAAATGTCTTCTAACAATAAAACACAATTTTGATCTCCTTCCATTATCTCCTATTCAACTCTCATCACATATTGCATCTATCTCGCTATTTTACTTTGATCCGTCGTTAGTTCATTTTTTTTATGAGAAACGATTTGTTTATAATGTTATAAAAATGACAATATAATTTTATTAATAGTTTTTTTTATTTACTTTTTATAAGTAAATACCCTTAATACGTTAGTTAAAAAGGAAATTGTAAAATAAGTTTTTTATTGATGACTTCAAACAAATCGCTTAAGTTGCATTGCATTTGAATGATATTGTCTCTCGTCTTACAAAGTCATTATGTTATTGATCAAAATTTATTCATTAATACTTGTATAATTTTAGGATTTAATTCATATACATTGATAATATAAAATTTTTTTACACTATTAGTCAATCATAATTATTCGATCATTAAAAAAAATTGACTTTTGATCACATTTAACTTTAAATTTATGAGATTTGTGATTGGACAGCTATATACTTTTTTACATTAAAGATGTTTCGTTAAGTTGTTAAATCAACTATCTTAAACTAAGCAATATAAGGAGATCGATCCTCAATCATATTAGACAAAGCAGCATTATTGAGAGTCTTCTAATTGGGTGTGACTTGGTTTAGAATTCCACATCTTGTACCCGTGATGGTGATATTGACTCCATCAACAATTTTTTTGACCCATGCTCAAGTGCCCCTAAAAACCACCCTCTTTATTGGATCATCCCTTTCAGAAGTGAAAAATGAGTAAATTACACTATATAGAAAAATATTAAACTATAATTAATAATTAATAATTAATAAATAATAAAAATAAAAAGAATTGTAATGAAAATAGTTGCCGCCATGGGAGTGGCGCGAACACTGGACTGAAACTGAAATAAAAAACGAAAGAAAGAGAAACATCAGTATCACTATTATCCATCCTGAATCCTGATTCGTTACTAACTATGCATAATCGAAAATCGAAAATGGATAACAATCTTAACAATGAAGAACAAAACCCTAATTTCACAGCTTTCCCTTTCAAACCGTATTCTATCCAAATCGATTTCATGAACGCACTCTATCAATCTCTCAATCAAGGTGGCGTCTCCATGTTAGAAAGCCCAACCGGTACACTACCTAACCCTAACCCTAACCCCAATTCTATTTCTACTACTACTACTATTATTATTATTATTATGGATTTAATTTATATGTAAAACAATTTTACAATTGTCTGTGTATGTCAATTAAACTCTATTATCAGTTTGATTGTGTTGTTGTTGTTGTAACTTAAAGGTACTGGGAAAACAATGAGTGTTATTTGTAGTGCATTGCAGTGGGTGATTGATCGACGGCAGCGGCAAGAAGAAGAAGATGCTGTAGGGTCTGTGGTTGGGAAGAATCAAGCTTCAGATGATGAACCTGATTGGATGAGAGATTTTGTTGTTAACAATAGCAGTGATAATAAGAAATTCAAAGAGGGAAAAAGAAAGAATAAAAAGGAAAATTTTAAGTCTGTGTTAGGAAAATCTGATAATAATGATTATAAAAACAGTAATAATAATGGTAACTTGAAGAAGAAAATTGATGAAGTGAGTGATAATGAAGATGAGTTTTTACTTGAAGAATATGAGAGTGAAGATGAGAAATCTCAGGGTAGTAGTGTAGCATGTAAAAGGAAAGCAAGTAAAAGTAGTTTTAGTTCTTCGAGTGAAGACGAGTCTCATGATGATGATGATGAAGAGGAAGAGGAGAAGAAGTTAAAGGTTTATTTTTGTAGTAGGACGCATTCGCAACTTTCGCAGTTCATAAAGGAGTTGAGGAAGACAGTTTTTGCTGATGAAATGGGTGTTGTTAGTTTAGGTTCAAGGAAAAATCTCTGTATCAATCAAGGTTTGGAATTTTTCTTCAGTTGGAAGGTTGTTTTTTTGTTCTACTTTTGATTACTTGCTTATGCTGATGTTTACAAATGTCTGTGTTGTGTGTTTTACAGAAGTACTTGCACTTGGAAACTCCACACGCATAAATGAACGATGCTTGGAACTTCAAAAGAAAAAGAAAAATGATGCTACAAAAGTTAAGGTGGGTGGGGTTTGGATTTTATAATTAGAATTAGAATATAGACTACGAGGTAGTTTGGATAAATTTCTTATACAGTGATGATTATGAAAACAGAAATATTAAAAGAATATTACAGAAACTTGCTTTTAAAATAATGACTTCTCGTATTATGCATTTTAATTTTTTTCCAAAAGCTCTTTTAATTTAATTTCTCTATAAACATCTACAAGGATACTATAACTTTTTTGTTAGGGAAGTACCATTAACTTATTTGACTGACAAGCTTTCGTACATAAGAAGGTGCTTTAAACCAGGCCTAAAGATCTATTGTTGCTCTTTCGGAACAAGCATGTAGAACCTTAATATTGCCAATGGTTTAACGCCTCTCTTCAATCTAAAGGACGATATTTGTGATACAACTCTAGATGCTCGAATCTGTCAGTAGTTATTTATTTATTTTTTGAAATCAATCTGTTAGTAGTTATATACACTTATACAGGTGAATTTATGCGTGTGTTCTTCATTTAGAATGAGATGATTGTCCTCAAGATTTTGCTGATGTATGATTTTTCCACTTGAACACGGCTTCTGATTTTTCCATTTGAACACGGCTTCTACATTTACTCTTTTTGCCAGGAGGATTAAATGTTAACGAACCTTCAGTGTTGGTGCTTTTACTTGTTCAGCATTGAAATATTGATCTGTCTGCATGACTGAATAACCAAAAGAAAAAAAATAAAGTTCTATTTAGAAACATAAAATTGAAGATCAAACCTCAGGTATTTGATATTGATCTTCTAAGTATCCTACCCAGTACTGACTACCTAGTGTTACCAAAAGAATTTAAAAATCAAATTAATAGAGTTGAGCACTGATGTCCATAAAACAATGCTTGTTCTTACTTACAGAACTTAAAAGTAGGTACGGGAGTACGCAGAACAAAGGCCTCTGGTTGCCCAATGCTTAGAAAACATAAATTACAAAAAGAATTCAGGAATGAGGTATCTCAACAAGGGCCTTTGGATATTGAAGATCTTGCTAACCTTGGTAGAACTATAGGAGCTTGTCCATATTATGGTTCTAGAAGCATGGTTCGGAGAGTTGATCTTGTGGTCCTACCATATCAATCTCTTCTTTCAAAATCATCTCGTGAAGCACTTGGTCTGAATTTGAAATCCAACATTGTTATAATAGACGAGGCTCATAATTTGGCTGATTCACTTATCAACATGTATGACTCCAAAATTACTTTATCACAGGTATGCTTGTCATTTCCGTCTTTTCCTTGGTTGGAGTTTTACTAGTGTCTTTTCAAAGCTTGTATGAACTTGCCATATGTATTTGCATCAGCAATCAGAATACTTTGTATTTTTTTTTTTTGGGATTTGAGAGTGTGCCGATGAAGCAGCTAACAAAACTTTAACTACTTGAGGACTCTACCCAAGTCTCAGCCTTCCCAATCGTATGAGTTAAGGCAAGGTTTCATTTGGGGTGATTGATTAGAAAAGCCTTTAAAATGAAGGGACATTAATAATTTTGATACATTCAATAGTTAATTAATGTACCTTTAGTGGTAGATATCACACGTGTTATTTGAGTGACACCAATATTTTGGATGTTTAGTTTTGATTTTTCCATTTATTGAGTTTTCTGTTTGTACAGCTAGAGAATGTGCATTGCTGTGTAGAGCGGTACTTTGTGAGATTCCGGAACCTTTTGGGACCTGCTAATAGGAGATATATTCAAACTCTGATGGTCCTCATACAAGCATTTCTCCGAGTACTACTCAATGAGAAAGATGGAAAGCTAATAGAACAGGCTTCTGAAGAAAGGAAAACCTCTGGTTTTACTATGACCATCAATGATTTTTTATTTGAACTAAATATCGACAATATCAACTTGGTCAAATTGGTGAAGTACATAAAGGAAAGTAATATCATGCACAAGGTGAATCTCACTACTAAATATACATATTCTTCTGACAGAACAGAATGCCACATGATTTTTCTGTCGTCATTTAAAGTTACTTGATTTTCCAGGTTAGTGGCTATGGAGAAAAGCTGGCTACATTGGAAAAGGTATCAGCACTTAATATAACAGGGGAACACGGTGAAGATGGAAGCTGTCAGTCTGCTTTCCAGGCATTAGCTAACATGTTGCTATCCCTGGTAAACAAGGACAGTGATGGAAGGATAATAATTTCCAGGTCTAGTTCAGCAAGCTTCAGGAAACAAGGTCAAGGATATATTAAATATGTAATGCTCAGTGCAGAGAAGATTTTCTCCGAGGTTTGCGTTTACTAGAAAGGACTTTATAGTGCAAGTTTTCTTTTCCTTACGGAGAATGAACAAAAAAGGTTAACTTTGAAACTTTCAATAGATTGTAGATGAAGCACATGCCGTCGTGTTAATAGGGGGAACACTTCAGCCAATAGAAGAGACAAGGGAGAGACTCTTTCCATGGTTACCACCAAATGAGTTGCATTTCTTTTCTTGTGGTCACATTGTCCCTCCAGAGAGCATTATGCCAATTGCCGTTTCCCGTGGGCCTACTGGCCGCTCCTTTGATTTCAGCTATAGCTCAAGGAGCTCAGCAGACATGGTGAGCATAAACTTAAGTTTTGATATTTTTGAAAAAGCCAAAATGATTTTACTAGTTTACACGATATTTGGAGTAATTGTATTGCATTGTAGAAAAGAAATGCAACAATAATGCATGAAACTTTTAATACATGAGAATTATGTCTTTTGAGAACCAAGTTAACCTATTAAATGTGTAAAATGACTAACTATGGTGCATTTTGTGCTTTATAGATACGGGAGTTAGGTCTTTTGTTATGCAACTTGGTGACTGTGGTTCCACAAGGAATTGTAGTCTTCTTCCCTTCTTTTGATTATGAAAGTAGAGTCTATGAAAACTGGGAGTCTTCTGGCATCCTCGAAAGGATTACAAAGAGGAAACGTTTCTTTCGAGAGCCTAGAAACAATATGGATGTTGAATCTGTTCTCAAGGAATATAAAGATACCATTTATACTCCATCAAGTGTGAATTCAGAAGTGAACCAAGCATCTCATACTGGTGCTGTACTTCTTGCTGTTGTTGGTGCAAAGTTATCTGAAGGGATCAACCTGAGCGATGGGATGGGTCGATGCATAGTCATGGTTGGTCTGCCATATGCTAGCCCATCTGACATTGAGTTATTGGAGAGGATAAAACACATTGATGGTTTTAGAAATTCAAAGTCCCTTGAAAATCCTGGATTTTCTGCTAGTTATGATATATATGGTGGAGATATACAAGATGGTTTCGGCATATTAAGAAGTTGCAGTCACAGGGGAAAAGAGTATTACGAGAATCTCTGCATGAAAGCTGTAAATCAATCAATAGGTACGTGCTTACAAGTTACAATAACCCCAAAATGGTTATTTTATATGGAGTGTAGATCTCTCAAGAGGTTAAGCACTGATTGGTGGAAATGACTTTTCCATATGATCTCTCTAGTTTAAATTGTTTGTTAAAAAATAAGACAACTGAATCACCAATATAGTCTTTGAGTTAAGAGCCCATTTACCTCCAATGTTTCATGTTTCATGTTTCATTTCTATCGATAAAATAAGCATTAGCGAAAACATTATGAAAGTTTTTGAAAATGCATTCTCTCTAGTTAGCTTCTATTTTCTTTCTACCACAATTAAAAAGAAAAATCTATGATTAAATATCATTTTCAACCACTCATATACAAAATAAAAATTGAAAATGAACGGGCGCTAGCGTATTCTGAAGTTATCCTTACAATTAATTTTTTTGATCACATTAGTCCTTGTGAGACAATTGCAAAAACTAAATTCACATACTCTAAAGTATTAATGTGATCAAATATTTTTTTAAGATCTTTTTGAAATTTCATTAGAGACCAAACTGCAATTTCAAAAACTAAATTAGTGGTTATTTCAAATAACACTGTAGTCTCAAGAGTATGATGCTACGTACAGTGAGAGAGAGGGTTCAACCTCTTAGAAGATCTACCTCTTAATTGAATTTTTTCCCATTTCTAAAACTCAATGGTTTGCTAGTGTTTTTTTTTTAGGAAGAAATAATGGTTGCTTAGCATCTTTCTGGATTTCCTGTATGTTGTGCACTGTGTACCTAAATCTTAATATAGGTTTTTCCACCAACATTTTCACTGATAAATGCTTGTTTATTGTTTTAGGTAGAGCAATTCGTCACATCAATGACTATGCAGCTATTTTATTGGTTGACACAAGGTATGCGTCTGATTCCTCAAAACGGAGCTTTAACCACCCAACCACCAAGCTCCCCAACTGGATAAAAGACCGTCTTGTTTCTTCTTCCAAAAACTATGGGGAAGTGCATAGGTTGCTGCATCAATTTTTTAAACTCAAAAAGACATGTTGCCAATAGTCACTGCAGTCGATCTTATAAAGCCTTGATTTCCATTAGATTATATATATATTCATTTATAACGCCATCCTCATTTGGTTTTATACTCTATAACACCAAGACTTCTGGTGGAAAGTGTGTCCATGTGTTCGACACCGACACAACATCAACACATTGATTACAATCAATTAATATATTTTCTTAAATTATTATCGGTGTCAATGTGCCAGGATCGTGTCTGGTGTTCGTCTCAATATCTATGCTTCGTAGGTTTTATACCTTTTACTTCACAAAAAGGAAGAAAAAAGAGAAATTGTACAGCAGGTTAAATTGACATATATCATCATGTTCATAGCCTCCGAGATATATACTAGCTGATTGTGTTCCATGATTGTATCATAATTGATGAATTCCCCATTAAATGATAAATTAAATGATAAGAGTATGGTTTTTCAATTTGATATTAATATTTTTATTTTAATCTCTAATATTTTTCTTAGAATTAGTGCCTATAATATTTGTATCATATTGATTTGCTCATAGACTAAACAAAAAAGTGTATATTCCATGGATAAAAGTTTCTTTTTATTTTATTTTATTTTATTTTTATGAAATTAATATGGTTTTTAGTGGTAACTAGTTTGGATCTCTCAAACACGTGGTCTTAGGTTTAACTTTAGTTCATGCATATGAAAATTTACTATCGAAGGCAATCTTTAAATGCAATTAACTTGTTGGTAGATTTGACAATTGATAAATTTGTTTTGAAGACCGAATTAACACGGATGAATTTATAATAAATTTGAGTAATTAATTGTATACAACGATGTTATCATAATTATAAAAAGACTCAATTTTTGAAGTCCAATTCAATTTTTTTTTTTAATTTTTGTTAAATATAAAACTTTTTTAAACTAAAATAATTGCTAATTAGGAGTGAGTTACCAGCAGTAGTAATGCTTTGTAATTTTTTTTCTTCCTGTTATTAGCATGGTGTGACTGAGTACAATTCTATATGTACCAAAAAAAGGGTACAATTGGGGCTATGTCTATATGTCAATATGTATATATATACACACACACAAGGGTTATGTGACCTTGAAATAGTTCATCAATAATTGCACATAATTCATCTTTAGCAGTATTATCAGTTTGGCAAATTATGGGCATCCTCATGAATAAGATATACTGTTTGGTTTGGTCTTTATAATCCATATTTGTGCTTTCAAAGTTATGTCACTAGTCAGAGTTGAGTAGCTTTCCTCACATGATGACAGTTTTTCAAGAAAGCAATAGATAATGCCAATATGTTACAAGTGTAGTCGTTTTAACTTCATAATTAAGGACAGTGGTGGGTGGAGTGACTGAAACAGTGTGGCAAGTGTCCAATAGTGACCTTCAATGACAATTGCACTAACTGGAATGCCCTCTTCTCACTGTCAACCTTTACTATAGAATGTGGACCCTGCACCTCATTTTTTACCAAATAAAATGGGATTTTGTGTGCCATTAATTATTTTCAGTGATATATACTGATTTTGTTGTTGAATGTAGTATGTTGAATCTGCTTTGGAGGTGCATTAGTTTTGGATGAAAATCTACGGATCAGGTTTCTATGCCATCACAGATCCATGACTGCACCCAATCATAGTATGCCAACCGTCCGATCAAAGATCAGACTGTGTAGCTTTTATGATCAAAATTTGTGTTTAAAAAAAAATAAATCAAAATCTATCTTAAAATTTGGACTTTTCGATCTTGACCAGACGATCAATATCAGTGTGACTGCATGAAATTCAAATCTGAAAATCCACGTGTGTTGTTCTATTTAAGTCAATCAGCCTATCAATAATTCTTCTCAAGCTATTATTTTTCACAACAAGCAATGGAACAAAGAATTGCCACTAAGGAGATCTAGATATCAATGTTGTCAGACTTCTACATCAAAGTTCAATTGGTTCAACTACATTGAACCAAATTATTGATAAATAAATAGATTAATTTTTTTCATAAATAAAAAATTAAACTACTTGAACCATTCTGGTTCAACCCGTTTTAAAGGACTATAAGTTAATTGTGGTCAAACTAATCAGTAAACTTAATCGATTCTCATTTTAGCTGATTGAATCAATTAGTTCAATATAATTCTGATAAGACGTCAATCCAAAAGTATTTCTTCTATACATATTTGCCCCACTTGGGAACTTAACATTCTTCCACTAGATCAAGTTCATTAGGTTGAATGTTAGAGGTGCATTGGTCCATAATTGTAGTACACCAAAAAGTTAAAATCAAATTGGATAACAAGGCACTTGGATTTCCTTAAAAACTCAGTTGAGGACTAATTGGTTTAGAGGTCTTAAGGTTGAAAATATGGCTTAACAACAAATACGCAAATTATTGTTTTAATTTGTTAATCACCTACTAATAATAGTTTTCCATATTATTGTGCTGGACATTTTAACAGCACTTTTTCAAAATAAGAAATCAATGCTTGTGATAAACTAGAATTCTAGATTTCAATGTCTTCAAAAATGAAAAAAATTCTTTAAATATCTCAGACAGAGTAACCACCACCATGACAGTGAGGACAAAAATCTAGGACCCTTGTTTTTATTCTCTGTATTTATTTCTTATTTTCACTTTTAACTATAAAACTTTGAAAATACAAAACAAACGGAAAATTGTTAGAATAGTAAATCTGATTCAAAAGAAAATAAATACAAAAATGGAAACAAAAAATGCATATTATTTGATCAATTGTGCCTACCTCTCCAATTGCAAAGTCGCTACAGTGATTTTTTATTATTCGGTTACAAATTACAACTTTTGTAAAAATAAAATAATACAGTCCACTCTACAATATTACCCCAAACCGTACCCAACCAACAATCAGTAAACTATCATACGTTAGTACCCAACAAAACAAACCCTTTAATTTTTATATTATCATATAGCCAAAAGCTGAGAGAGGGAGTTTGAGAGGGACAGAAAGCATGGAATGCCATATTGGAAAAAAATAATAAACAAATGAAACCTATGGAGCACATGTATTGTATTATACGTACATCAGACATAACACTGACACTGACATGTCGAGATCAGAAATAATTTAAAAAAATAAATCAATTGAATGTAATTAATGTCTCGTTGTTGTGTAAGTGTCAGACGCTGACATGTGTTAGATACTGGGACACACATTCGATTAAAGACGTCACTGTTACATATGATGACACAGTGTGCTCTTAATTTTTTTTTGGTAATAAACAAATTTATCATGTGCACCTCTCAATTTGTGAATCTGAATTCAGAGAGTTTTAAAACAGATTAAAACTATTGACAACTCTAGAAGATTGAGAAAGCCACACCTTTCCAAAGTATAACCACAATGCTGCATCTAAGAAAAACCATTCATAAGACAAAAAGTTTCTTTCACAAAAGCCTAAAAAATTTCAAGTCTTTTTTCTCTGGAGGGTACCAAAAACTTCCTAGATCACTTTCCTTCAATCTATCATCCCTTTGTAGCATAGACAACACAAAAGCTTACACAAGTGATCAATTCTACAATGAGTTCTATGATCTCTTGCAATCTGATCTCAGCACAATGAAGATGTTTGGTAACAACAACAACAACATATCAAAATCAAAAGAGCGTGCAATGGAAGATGCATCATGTGATAAAAACTTCATGTGTTTAGCCAAGCAAAGTTCACAAAAGAGAAGTCATGAAGTCGAAGCAAAGACGAAGATGAATGAAGGTAGCTCGCAATCACAAAAGGAGGATTTGAGTTCACAAAACATGAAGAAAGGAGCACACGTCTTAGCACAGAAGATGAAGGAATTGGATATGATGGATGCAGGTGACCTTGAACATGTACTAGACATAGAAGAAGCGCTTCACTATTATTCGCGCCTTAAAAGTCCGGTTTATTTAGACATTGTGGACAAGTTTTTCATGGACATAAACTCAGAGTTTATTGTTCCAAAGCCTTCTGTCAGCTTCAAAAGCTCAAGGGAAAAACTTGGCCCAATTCAGTTACGTAAAAGATAATCATTCAATGTATGTTCGGATTAGGGTCAGCTAGTTTGGCAAAATCACAGGGACACCGTGATTTTGTTGAAGCTGCAAAGTATATTCCAAAATCGCGGTGGCTCATAGTGATTCTGTCTATCTCACCGTTAACCCGAACACGAAAGTAATCACAATGAAAAGCATGTCCTAGTGTATAGGAAACCAGTTCTATTGTTTA
Source organism: Cicer arietinum (assembly GCF_000331145.2). Classification (NCBI taxonomy): domain Eukaryota; kingdom Viridiplantae; phylum Streptophyta; class Magnoliopsida; order Fabales; family Fabaceae; genus Cicer; species Cicer arietinum. The sequence goes on along the minus strand of NC_021165.2, from coordinate 26,759,862 downwards.
AAGCTTTCTTCTTTATTTTTTTCCCATTGTTTAGATCTTTATGTTTACTTACAATATATGAATCCAACTTTCTTGTTTACCAATTTTCCCATTTTATAAACTTCTAAATCCTTATTTATTTTTCTTGAAGACACTCAAACCATGTTAAAGGAGTTGAAGGAGTTAAAAGATCAGGGTTCAAATTTAGATAAACAAGAAAAGACTAACATAACAACTAATACTAACATTTTTCTACCCTAAATTTTTTTTTACTTGGATCGTAATATACTTTCTCAGATTTTGTTAGTTATTTGATAAGAGAGTTAGGAAACATAACAGTATGTTAAAATCTCTAACTGCTACAAGTTTACAGTTCTTAGCAGCAATGTCATGCAACCTTTGAACAACTGCGCCGAATCTGTCCCATAGGCATTGTCAAAACTCGATGATCGGAGAGTTTCATCATTGCTATGGCGAAATGTTGATGGAACAAAGTAGGATTAGATGCATATTGTTGAACCCAATACTTTGTTTTTTCCCCTTCCATTAACTGCTGATCAGCATAGAGGATTCCTTTGCCTTGCAATAGGCCGTGGTAGTATGATGTCCCGAATTTTGATAGAGATTGTTTGGAGTCCATACCGATTTCTTGTTGCACTTCAACTAAGGAAGAAGGGGAGCCATCAGTGTTATTGCATCTTGATCTTAGTACATTTAGAAATTCAGTATCTAAAGAAGGGTCAGGTTCATTAGTTCCACTGAAGTTATAGAGACGGTTTACGAAGAATTCGCAGTGTATTACACCAATGTTGTGGGCACCTGGAAGGTAAAAATGGATAAATTAAGTCATCAATCAATTGATAATGGAAAATTGCATAAGAACTAAATAGCATTATAAGATGAAACCAAAGTCATATGCAAACAATGACACTAAAATGATCAAAGAAACAAAAGTTGAATACTAAGGGTATGTTCGAATTGGTGGTATAGGGTGAAATGGAACTTAATAGCATCAATTTTTTAAAATCTAACTAGCATACTTCACCCTACTCAATTCCATCTTATACCACCAATTCTGATGTACCCTGAATGTAAGCGGAATAATAAGGATCTCAATATACCCCCTCATGCCGGAAATCCAAAGCATGGACGAACGCGGGCAAAATAATAGAGATCTCAACAAATACATTTTGTTTTTATCCAACAAATGTATCCTATCTATATTCTGCATTCCGTTATTTAAGTGCAAAATTTTATGCATTAAAATGGTTGTGTCATGGAATTGTTGAGGTCCAAAATGTCTTGTGGTAAAAAGGATTTTTTTTCTCTAAAGTAAGCTAGTAAGAGCATGTCTACCCTTAAATTTGGGTTAAGACCACAATACATTACTTAAAAGCTCATTAAGAAGGAACCTTATCTAAGTTTAAGCATACAATTTCTTTGTGATGAACCTACATGGGACGCGGGGCATACCATGTTAGGAGTTTCAACTAGGGTTTTAAATTGCAGTCGCATCGCAATTTTTGATATTGCAGAGAATCACAGTTAAATGCAGCCTCAACCGCAGTTATAGAAGCATAAAAAATCGTAATGTCGTGATCCAAATCTCATACCATTTTTTAAACCCTAGCTTTAGTAGAAGCAAATTTGAAAAATAAGACATTAAGCTTTGTTCTAGTAGATTAATACAAGGAAGAAAACGAAAGGCAATAATGATTAACCTAAGAGAGTGACCATTTCTCTTTCATCAAATCCCCTTGACTTGAAGGATGCAAGGGTTTGAGATAAATCAGCATAAGGTGAAGGAAGCTCATATGTTGCAATGTCAGCAAAAGAGTTAGAACCATCTCTCCTGCCTGTATATAAAGGATAAAATGGACCACCAGCCTATAAAATACACAATGCTCAATTATCTTCAAAAATCAATTAAAAACTTAATGTTTAAACATACACAAATTCCAAAGTGGATCACTTCGATAAATGGTAATGGTCCATCGTAGACTTGTACTTAAAAACTATTCAAAACTCCTACGACGACATACATGTTCATGATCCTCTTCATTCTCAAAGCTGAGAAAGTGACTTGATTGATGTCCGTTTAATAAAAAAGGGAAAACAAATATGTGCTCCTCAAAATTGAAATTGTCGAACCGACATGAATCAGGTCATTGTCTCAACCGTTAAGATGAAGAGGTTCGTGAACTTCTATTTCCAAAAAGTTTCATCAATCATTGTTATAGTTTCAAATGATTTTTAAACACTGGTCTACGATAGATCATATGTTATGCTGGTCGGTCGAAGCACCCGCCACATAGACACATTAAAAAATAATAGAAACATTTGGCTGAGCTCAAGTGGTTAATGAAATTCGAATTGACCGAAAGTGCCGAGTTTGAACCCTAACTAGAATAATTCCTGGCCAAAACCTACCAAAATGACTTAAATGTAGAGGAAAGAAATAATGTTACCAGAACAACAGATTCTCTTGCAGCCAGAACAAGAATATCAGCACAAGAAACAACACCAGGGCATGCTTCTTCAAGCTGGGATTTAATGGCTTCTATTACATCAAATCCTTTGAGACTTTCATTTGGAGGTGAGTCTTTTTCTGAATTAATGTAATCATCATCATCTAACAAAACAGAAGCATCACATCCCTGATATGCAAACCAAATTAAAATCAACATAGTTCAGTTTCAAAAAATAATAATGAGGCCTCTAACTATAGTATAAAAAAAAGGGTAAAATTGAATGTTTTTTACTCTAAAATTGAGTTTGATTTTTTTACTCCAAAAATCTAAGCACAAAAAATCACTTTCTAATTTCTATGACTTCAACTAAACTGATATTTTTTGAAAGTAAAATGAAATTTGAATAAAAAATTAAAACTTTTCATGAATTTACATCTGGTTACGCGTTTATAAAATGTTAAAATCATCTTAATTTCATATATAATTGATTTTAATTATTTTTTTTGTTAAAATTAAGAGATAAAGTTTCATTTTTTATCATTTTTTCTCATTGGATAGATAATAAAATCTATTTTAATTCAAAACAACCACACATTAAAACTTTCTAATTTCTACGACTTCTATCAAACTCAAGAACCAAAAAAAATACACCCAAAACCAAAATTGCCAAATAATAATAAATAAATAAAAACCTCTTTTTTTTTTCTTCTTGTTATGAGTTAATACAGAAGAAAATGCATAATTGTATATAAAAAAAAAAAAAGAAGAAAAAGAAAACCTGAATGAAGCAATCATGAAAAAAAAGACGAATAAGAGCAGGAACCAAAGAAGGAGCATTTCGATGAAGACGATGAATTGTCGAACGAACAATGCGTTCGACACGAGGACAAGAATTCCGGTAGAAATCATATTCAAGCAAAGAAGATTGAGAAGAAGAAAAAGTGTTGTTGTTTTTTATAACAGATAAAGAAACATGGCCATTGGAAAATGAATGTAAAGGAATGGTGTTGATGAATGTATCGTTGTTGTTGTATTTGGTTTGTTTGTTTTGATCAAAAGAGAGTAAAAGACATAACACAAGAATCACAAGACTTGTCTTTGGTAATATCATCAATGGTGCCATCTTTTTCTCAATCAAAGTTGCAATCAAGATGGCGGGAAAAGAAGTTGCTTCGACTCAACATATGTGATCTTATAGTGTCAACATTTCTATTTTAGTTCTACTACTTTTTTTTTTTTGGCAAATTGAGTCCTACTTCTTCATTTAGTAGTAAAATACATATTGCTGTTAAATATAAGAAAATTAATTAATATGTGAATTATTTGAAAATCGATAGGTGTTTCTGCTAAATTTATAGACGTATGTATAACAATGTCGATGTTTATCGTCATAATTTTAAGATCAAATTCACATAATTTATATCGACTTATTTAAAAATATAAGCAGAAGTGATGCTTTTGTGAAAATATTTTGAATTTTTATTTTCTAAAATGTATTTCTATTTTAATTTGATGAGAAATTCTTGAAGATAATTTTTTTTAATCATTAATATTCTATAAAAATTGTGTTTTATATTATAGAAATATGCACAATTAAGCGTGATGAAGGACAAGGAATATGAGGGAGAGTGTGAATTTCAAAAACCATCTTCAAAATTTTCACACCTGAAAAAACCGATTTATGTAATATTCCATAAGAATCAGAATCTAACTAACCATTACATATCGTGACTTAAATGTGTCACACCAATCAATTCAATTAACACAAACAAAACAGAACTTGTTCGAATTTTCCAGAAACACACACCCCAATCAAGCTTCTAGATCCATCTCTCCCTAATTTTTACTACCAACACCCCACTTCTCTTCTTTCACATCACCAAACTATTCCAATTTTCAGTTAGGCATTTTCACAAACACTTTCAGATCATCTTAACCGACGCATTTTCACAAACACCTTCCTCTCAATGGCACAAGACACCGCCGTCACCGTCTACAACACCACCGTCATCACCGATCCATTACAAAACCAATACTCATTCAAATTAACCCTCCGCGGCGGCGCAATTTTCCAAGTCACCAATCTCCACCAAGCCAAACTCGCCGAACAAGCCGGTGCTTGCGCCGTCATAGTCTCCGACCAAATCAACTCCAACTCCGTCATTTCACGCATGACAGATCCTTCCTTAATCAAACAAATCAAACGCGTCGTTTCAATTCCTGTTATCTCACGCGCCCGAATCGGCCACTTCGTCGAAGCACAGATCCTCGAAGCAACCGGCGTCGATTACATCGACGAAAGCGAATCTCTCTCAATCGCCGACGATCAGAACCACATCAACAAACAAAATTTCCGAATCCCGTTCATAAGTGGGGCCCGCAACCTCGGCGAAGCGCTTCGGAGAATCAGAGAAGGTGCAGCGATGATAAGGATTCAAGGAGAGTTATCGAATTCCGGTAACGTTTCGGAAACCGTGAAAAACGTTAGGTGTTTGATGAAGGAATTGAGGGTTCTTAGTAACATGGATGATGATGAAGTTTTCGCTTTTGCGAAAAAGATCGAAGCGCCGTATGATCTCGTGGCGCAAACGAAACAAATGGGAAGGCTTCCCGTCGTTCATTTTGCTGCCGGCGGGATCGTGACTCCCGCCGACGCGGCTTTGATGATGCAATTGGGTTGTCACGGTGTGTTTGTGGGACCAGAGGTTTTTGGTTATGGAAATGGTTTTAAACGTGTTAGGGGTATTGTTCAAGCTGTTAGGAATTATAATGATCCTCATGTGTTGGTTGAAACTATGATGGGGCTTAATCTTGGTGGTGATGGTGATGATGATGATGATAGGATTGAGAATGTGCCATTTGGTGCTGACAATGAAAATGTCTAGCTTTTTTGGTTGGTTATTACTTTGTTGCATTATGTTACTCTTTTGTATTGTTATATAATAATAACAATAATTATTATTATAGCATTGAATGATTTTGTATCACTGAGGAATTTGTATGTAATTAAGAGAATGATGTATGTTGTAATATTATGATATGAGTAATTTTTTTTCTTTCTGAATATTGGCATTGTCTTGCATCTGAGTTGCTTGCTCTTAATTGGCTAGTTAAATTGGTATTTTTGTGTGTGGAAATTAAGAGTAAAATGGTTTCTTTTTGTGTGAGCTTTGTTATCTAGTTTGTTCAAAATTGGCTAGTTAAATTGGTTTTGGGTTTATAAAATTACTAGAGTGTGATTTATCCATGTTCTCTCCGTGTGTTTTCCAAATTCCCCAATTTGTAGCTTTGTGTTTTTCACGTTGTAACCGTCCAAAAGAAGGCTAAATAGAAGGTTCCTCCTTTTGATGTGAGTTTTATTAAATTTAAGTTGATGATTTGGTTGATATAATAGCATGACATGATTTGTATGTAATTAAGCGAATGCGTAGTGAAATTGGTCTTTTTGTGTGTGGAAATTATGAGTAAAATGGTTATTGGCTTGTTAAATTGGTTTTTTGTTTGTGAAATTACAAAATAGAAGGTTCCTTTTGGTGAGCTTTGTTAAATTTTAGGTTATGATTGCCAATTGTTCTATAGGCTCCTTTCCTACATATATAGGCTTCTCAATCATTATGAATAGGATTGGGATAAAGCTATTTGGTGCTGAAAATGTTTAGGTTCTTTAGTTTACCTTGCTTTCTGTCACTCTTTTCTGTTAATATCATTACCTGAATTTGTATAACTGAGGACTTTGTATGTAATTAAGAGTATGGTATGATGAGTCTTCATTTTATGAATAATGATATTGGCCTTGTTTTACATCAGGGTTCTCTTTTTTATAGCAACCAATATTATGGGTATGAAGTATCCATCATCGTCAAGCCGTGACTAATCTCCAACACAAGATCAATTCTCTCTTCATACTCAGGTTTTCTCCATATGTAAGAGTCATAGATCGAACTTTTAATCACTTAAGATATTTGAGGCTCTTACTACTTACTAATGACATGTTGTCCTTGCCTTGCATCAGAGTTGCTTTGAGTTAGCGTCTTAGCGGGTTAAAATAAAATGATTCCTTTTTGTGAGTTTGGTTAAATCTAAATTGTTGATTTGACATTGTCGTTCTATCGACACCTTTTCTTACATATAGGCATCACACTCAATGCATAGAAGGAGGACAGATATTTAGCATTGTGTAACAAATATCAAATATTAAATGTTTGGTGGACATGGAGCAATGGTGATTTTAGAGATCTCCAAACTGCAAACTATGGATTCCTAGGAAATTTTTTCTAAAGCATCACACAGCCTGATTTCAACTAAATTAGGTTGTGTGATGCTAACTTAACGGCTGAATTTTGATCATTTTGAGTGCACCTAATGTCCTTACATTGTTTCCTGCATTTGAATGTTTTCATTGTTAAATTGGCATTTCTGAATATTGGCCTTGTCCTGCATGTGGTTGCTCTCAATAGCTGTGTTAAATTGGTCTTTTTGTGTGAAATTAAGAACAAAAGGTATCCTTTTTATGTGAGTTTTGTTTAATTTAAGTGGCTGATTGGCAATTTTTGTTCTATTGGCTCCTTTCCTACATATAGACTTCACAGTTCACAGTCAACGAATAGAAAAAGGAGGATCAATATTTGGCAGTTACATTGTCTAATCAGAATCAAATATAAAAATGTTTGGCCATTACATTGAATACAACAGCTGAACTTTGATTCTTTTGAGTGCACCTGCTGTCCTAAATTGTTTCCTGTATTTTAATGTTTTCATTGTTCAACAGAAATCTCAATGTAAACTCATAAGCAGCAAAAACAGCACCATTCACCACAAATGCTCTTGTCACCGCAGTTCCTAAACCGCGCCACAACACATGGTACCCTTCTTCTTTAACACTTTTTCTGATACAATCGCAAATCCCCAAGTATTTTAAAGAAGATGGTGTTTGACCTTGTAGTCTTGTCTTCACAACATCAAAAGGGTAACTACAAACCCAACTTGCTACCCCTGCTAATCCTCCAGAAATCAACATAGTATTCACATTTTCTTGACCACTTTTCCTACAACCTGGATGCAATTGTTCCCTTATGTATTCATACGTCCAGAAGTAAAAACCATGTGAAGGTATATCTCTCATTACAGTGATTCCGAGTCCTCGATACATGCCGCGGAAACCCTCTTTTCTCCATATGTTTTTAGCTACTTTTACAGGACTTGTTCCTGATTCTTTTGACTGGCTTGTGTTTTGCAGCTGAAGTCGAATTTTGACCAGTTCCACTGGGGAAAGCAATAGACTTTGAAGTGCTCCTGTACCAATTCCACCTAAAGCAACACTCTTGTAGGACGGAGGGTCTTTGGTTGAATCAGATGGGTCAAATGCCCTTGAGAGAACTGCATATGTCTGAAAAACTATAGCATTCTGCCGTGGAAAAAACAAAAAAATAGTTAGAGAAAGACGAGGAACTTTAGGTGCAGTTTAACATCTCATATGAAACAATGAATCTTGATAAAAAATTATGGAGTGATTAGAACAAAACAATGATATAGTAAAAATTTAAACAAAATTGACCTATATGGTCCTACTTTGGTCAAGAGTTGCGATATCCCATTTATTGATAGAACATTGACATCAGGGGATATAATGTTGATTTGGTGGCTGAAGTGGGAGAATTAGGTAGTGGATTGATAAGAGGTCATATATTCGATCTTCACCGTCACTAAAATACTATTACGGTTCCATTTCTTTGATGTTTCAATAGCCTTGAATGTTTTATGGCTATACATGGCACAATGGCACCCAGAAACTTTAGATGTAGATATGTCAGTTTTGTACATTGTTATGTTTTGCTTCCCCACCACCATGGTCAGAAGATATAAAAACACATTTCAACTCATTGGTGGGCAAACAAAAATTGTTTTTGAGGTATCTCATTGATTTGACATAATCGGAACTTATGAAGTTCAATGCTAGCTAGAGTCACAATTTAAGTGTCATAGTCACAAGTGATCAAAACTTTATGAAATCTTTAAATGACCTCAGTTAAGAGCACAATTATAATTATAATCAATATTGCTTGAGTTGGAAAAACGTGTCCACCAGTAAGTGGTCCTAATCTAATCCTAATCCTTATCTAAACAATTCAAAATGAAAAATCCAAAATGAATTTTCACGATTATTATATAATTAGTTAAAAGCAATGGGAAAGTAATCATTTTCAAAAGGAATTAAGCACTACCATCAATGAGTATATTCCAAATAAAAAAACTAGCATTATAGAATAATTTATTCCATACAATCACAATCAATTCCCATCCATCAACCATAATTTTATTTATCCTTTTCAAATTGCATCTATCAGAGATTCAAAGAGAAACATTTAGAATCCTTCAGCAAACCAAAATCATGAAAAAGATGACAAGATCAAGGATGTTTTGTGAAATTATCCAGACATGCAACATCAAGTTGACAAAATACATAATAAAACCATAGCTTAAAAAATCAATATTATCCAACCCAATACCTATCAATTCCACATCAATTTGTGGTGGTGTGTATGAATGATGCATCAAAACTCAAGAAACAAAAGAAAGAGTAAAATGACACAAACCCAATTGAGGATAGGTCGAAAGATCTTATCAACGTCCATAAATGATAAATCATAGCATAGATCAAACTACCAACTCGAAAAAAATTAAACACTATCCGCGCTATCATATAGTGTCATATCGTCTAAATTCACAAAAAACAAAAAAAAAATTACCTGAAAAGTAACTGATGCCAATGGTGCAGCCATGCCACGGTACAAAGAAGCTGGTCCTTCCTTAGAAACCATATTTTTAAGGATACTAAAAGCAGAACCATTTTTCGAACTTTGTAGTCGAATTCGAAGAGTATCCAAAGGATAACCAGAAATTACACCAGCAGTTCCTCCAAATCCACCAGCCACAAACTCTCTACCTGAACTACTTGCAAGAAACTCTGGCCAGAAATCCATTCTTTCTTTGCTATCATTCCTCAACAACAAAAATGACCCTTTTGATTTTGTGATTTCAAAGCAATGTTATCATTAATAATATGCACAAAAGTTGGATAAAAAATGTTCCTTTATGTAGATTTCAATTATGGGCACTTTACAATCTTGCAAATTTAATTTATTATTAATAATAATAATAATAAATAAATAATAATAATCAATACTATTCAACAAAAACAATTTTCCTCAACTTTTTTCTCTCCAAAGATTGAATTTTTATACTTAGTTTGACAAACCCAAAACAGAAAACAAACATTTTACATTCTTATATACATAAATTCTTCAAAACAGATTCATATTTTTTATTTATTTAAATTTTACCATAGATGGTTTAAAGAGAAAAGGAAAGAAGAAAAAGTTTGAATCCAAAATTCTGTTTTGTGACTATATATACAAAGGCAAAAACAAAAGGCACCGGTGGCTATTTTGTTTGCTATTTTTGATTTATAATGTTGTTAAGGAAAAGGACAATAACCACCAATGAATGAAAATCTTGTTACCAATACATGATGAACACGTGGGATAGGCTCCTCCATCATGGTTGTACTAATGGAGTTTGGTTCCTGCCTAGTGTTCACAAATGTTTTGAAATTTTGTGTGTGTTGCTTCCAATTATAGAATTGGTTTAACCATTTCAGTGTCCCACGTAAACAAAGAGACGTGTAAATGTGAGTGTGGGAAGTTATTGCGGTTTGTGATGGAATTATTAGAAAATGGTATATATATATATATATATATATGCACTACTTATATAAATTACTAGTTTTTTTGTATGTGGATATGGTTAGGTTCCAACTTCCAATACCGAATCTCGCACGTGTAATTAATTATTATGGTATTTATTTTCTTTTTAAGACAAAAAATTAGTAGTTTTTCTATAAAGAAAATTGTTTTATTTACTCGACTATTTTTATTAATTGTAATTAGTAAAAAAGTTTAATAAGTTGAAATATAATAAATAAAAATATATTAGTGGAAAAAAGTAACTATGTTATAATGATATTGTAGAATGACAAATAATTTAAAAAAAATAAAAAATTAAAATTTATTATGAGATGAATTAGAGAATCAAATGATAAAAAAATTACAGATTATATTTTATTGTTAATAAAATATTAACTATTAATTTTGGCTCTTGAAAAAAGGATTTTAATATACAATTAATAAGAAGCGAGTGCTTTATAGTTATTTTGTAATTGCAATTTTGAAATAAACTTAGATTCAATTTCGAAAGATTTTACCCCAATATTATATTTAAATTAAATTCAAATAGTTTTACACTAAAGTTGCACCTTTGATTAAACTTTGTTATTATTGTTATAGGGGAAAAAAAAAGATGTTTTGGGGGCTGGAGGAGCATGAGTATTGAGTGGTTTGCAAAAACTTTGTTTGTTTGTATGTGTCATGTTGGGAAGTGTGATATCACCTCCATCCATGCCAACTAAAATTGCAAGTGCATGTCGAAGCTATCTTAATTCTATAGATGGACCAAATATATAAAATAAAATAAAATATGTTTTCAAATTAATATATTAAATTTAACATGAGAATGAGAAATTTAAAATAATTTTTACTCATATAAAATGTAAACTGAAATCACAATAAAGAAAATAAAAATCTACAATAATTGTTTAGAAAAATATAATTTGATAAAAAATTTATAACAATTATAATATTTGTTTTAAATATAAATAATTAAACTATTTTTATCAATATAAATAAAAATGATAATTTTTTTTCTTTTTTTAAATATATGTGTTTATCAATATTTATGTTGGTTATAAAAATATTTACAAATGAATTTTAAAACAGATATTAAGTTATTTGATAGTAAATATATTTTATATTTTCAGTATTATTAATTGTAATTAGTAAAAAAGTTTAATAAGTTGAAATATAATAAATAAAAATATATTAGTGGAAAAAAGTAACTATGTTATAATGATATTGTAGAATGACAAATAATTTAAAAAAAATAAAAAATTAAAATTTATTATGAGATGAATTAGAGAATCAAATGATAAAAAAATTACAGATTATATTTTATTGTTAATAAAATATTAACTATTAATTTTGGCTCTTGAAAAAAGGATTTTAATATACAATTAATAAGAAGCGAGTGCTTTATAGTTATTTTGTAATTGCAATTTTGAAATAAACTTAGATTCAATTTCGAAAGATTTTACCCCAATATTATATTTAAATTAAATTCAAATAGTTTTACACTAAAGTTGCACCTTTGATTAAACTTTGTTATTATTGTTATAGGGGAAAAAAAAAGATGTTTTGGGGGCTGGAGGAGCATGAGTATTGAGTGGTTTGCAAAAACTTTGTTTGTTTGTATGTGTCATGTTGGGAAGTGTGATATCACCTCCATCCATGCCAACTAAAATTGCAAGTGCATGTCGAAGCTATCTTAATTCTATAGATGGACCAAATATATAAAATAAAATAAAATATGTTTTCAAATTAATATATTAAATTTAACATGAGAATGAGAAATTTAAAATAATTTTTACTCATATAAAATGTAAACTGAAATCACAATAAAGAAAATAAAAATCTACAATAATTGTTTAGAAAAATATAATTTGATAAAAAATTTATAACAATTATAATATTTGTTTTAAATATAAATAATTAAACTATTTTTATCAATATAAATAAAAATGATAATTTTTTTTCTTTTTTTAAATATATGTGTTTATCAATATTTATGTTGGTTATAAAAATATTTACAAATGAATTTTAAAACAGATATTAAGTTATTTGATAGTAAATATATTTTATATTTTCAGTATCAATTTGAAATTATTTTAAATAATATTAAAATGCAATTATATTTTTGGTGTCTATAATGCAATTATAGTTTTATTTTTTGTACTTTTTACTCGATATCGTATGACTAATCACATAATATTATCAAGAGATGATTTATATAATTTGTAAGTAATAATTAATTTAATAAATTAATATTTTAAATAATAAAATCTAGTATTTCATATTATCATCATTTACACCGATATATATTCTTCTTAGTAAATTATGCTATCCTATAAGTAAAATTAAAATTATTATTTGAACAAAATTTTGCATTATTTACAATTATGATTTTAATTTTGTTATGTATTTATGATTAAAAAGAAATTGGTATGTATTTAATATATCGTTATAATATTATATTTATATTTTTCTTTGTGATATTTCATTATATAATTAACATATATTAGAATATGTGGATGTATTAAAAATGAGTGGCCTTGTACACACACACATGAGGAGGATAAATGATGAAAACTTTGTGATTAAATTCAAATTCACGCATAAACGTCCTCACAGCCAAACAAACCATTATGTTGTAGTAATGGGAACATACAAATATTTAGGCTTACTATCTTATTATTATTTGGATATAAAATGTATTTACTAACAATATTTGGACACAAATTATATTTTTGATCTATATACAAAAAATCCAAAAAACTATTAAAAAATATATAAAATGTATGTAAATTTAAATATATATTTTTGATCTATATATAAAGAATCCAAAAAACTATTAAAAAAATATACAAACTGTATGTAAATTTAAATATAAAAAGTTTAAATTTAATAAGATATTGCCTAAGAATGAATGGAAAAATAAAAATATTCATATTATTTAAAATTGTCAAAAGAAATTATTTAAGTTTGATTATGGTATAATTAGAACTATATTTTATGTTTGATAACAATAAACGATATTATTTAAGAGTGATTAAAAAATTTCTTAAGAACTTCCATAAATTATATTAATAGTTGGTATTTTTATTAAGTAATTTTAATCTAATATAAAATATCTAATAACTTTATATTTAATAGTTAATACAATTAATAATAAATAAAATTACCTATAAATGATATTTCAAAAAAATAATAAAAATAATTTAACGTTGATGATACCAAAAAATGATGAAAGGTTGGTGAATAGTTGACTCACAAGCTAAAATAAATTTGCATTGAATGTTATAGTTCTAAAAAATTTGTGATATATGACAATGTTACATTCAACCCTTTGTAAAAAAAAAGAGTTACATTCAACCTAAAATTCAGTTTATTTTGACTTAGATCCCCTTACACCCTTTGTGCCGTGCAACATAATGAAAACTACTAGGTCTAAATTGGTATATATTGATCTCTGTCATGTTTAAATTTATGCGTATTTTTTTGTATTTTTGAAATGTCAATATATTTTAAGTTTAATGGTAGTTTTGATTTCTCTATTTTAGTTGAATCACGAAAATAATTCTCCTATTTTATTTATCTCAAATTTTGATCTTCAAACATAATTTTGATCCAAAACTTGATGAAGTATCATTTTTTTGTGCTTATTTAAGTTACAACATGTCTCAAGACCTCGTCGTGCAACAATTGTACCTGAGATCTATGATCATAAATGGCGTGGTGTGGCTTAAAAAAAATGACACTTTATCAAATTTTTGACCAAAATTCATTTGATAGACCAAAACTGAGGAGAAATAAAATGGAGGAACTAGTTTCGTAATTTAACTAAAATAGGAGTACCAAAACTGCAATTAAATCTATATTTTATATATTCGTTTTAAAAAATTGTATGGATAATCATATAAAAGAATTGTATTGTTTAAATCATTCATCATAAAGTATAACAATTTTTAAGTTGTTAATCGTAATTATTCAATATAAAAGAGTTGGAGAAATAAAAGATAAATTTTTAAAAATTATTTTGAAATCGATAAATCTCAAGAGTATAAAAGTTCTTTACAAAAATCGTTGAGTTCATGTATTTATCTATAAATGTGTTGAAGAGATAATTATATGTGTAGCAAATAAAGTATCACTTCTCCTCAATCCATAGAAATAAGAATATAATAGAGTGTGAGAGTAGCAATACACATGCTCTTATATATAGACCTCCTTTTAACTAGTCATAATGAATTTCAGATATTACAAACTAATTTCATTAAATATTTATTTATTAATATATAATTGCAAGTTATATGACTTTATAAGTTCTTATTTAATTGACAATAATATAAAAATATAAATATAAAATATATATTAATTATAAAAAAATGACTGTAGTCTAGGAATACAACATCGTTACTAAGTAAATGAAAAACTCGATGATTCAATTTTAACTTTATTGTGACCAAAATTTTCAATGCAATGATTTGTTTCATCATTTGTAATGTTTAATTATTTATTTATCAATTATTGATGGACATATAAGATATAAAATATGATAAAGATAAGATGGAATAGTGGTATGATAAAGATTATTATATCATGTGTTTAATGCACACACGATAATAAATAGGATAATGTTAAATGATTATATTTAATACAATCAATTAACACTACTAAATAAACAATTTCAATTTTTTTAGACTATGAGTAACCAAATAATTTAATTTTATTTATTATATAAGATAAATAAACATATGATTTATTATATGTAAATGAAAAAACTACCCATGTAAAAAAATTATATTTATGTAAAATTATTCAATTATCTTTCATATTTTTATAATTTTGAATTATAGTTTATTAGATTATATACAAAATGAGAAAACTGTCATTGTAAGAAAATTATACATATTTTGTTAACTTAATTATTAATATTTTATTTTTAAGCTTATTACCAAATTATATTGTTTTGACAAAATACCTCTCGCAACCCCTTAATTTAATTTCAAGTATTAATTTTGTTCTTTATTTTTTTCTTTCCAAATTGATGTTTTACTTAATTTGAAGTAACAATTTGATCTTTTATATCTTAAAATATAAAAAATGTTATCATTTTTTTATAAAAACTCAGAAAATTCATCATCATCTTTAAAATAAAAAATAAATAAAAATAACTAAATTATTACCTGAAATATAAAGAATCAAATTTTTATATTTTAAATCAATTTTATAAACATAGTTAATTATTGTTTTTATCTTATTATGCTGGATTCTTATTCAACTCACACATGATAAATGTTTTAACTAGAGATGCAATATATGATAATGTTTCAAATTCATTTAATCATATATTGTTGGTTTACCAAATACTAAATTCAAACATGATATGATAATTTACTTTTAATCGGCCTCTTATTCTCTTATCAATAAGGATTTGAAAAATTACAAAATTTGTTTTTCCTTATTAAATCATATATAAAAGGAAAAAAAAAATGAAAATTTGCTATTTGATTGTCTGGTGTATATTTATTAAATATTATTAATCTATTTTTTGTTGTCTGTTTTTTTTATTCATTTCTATTAGTAACTAATAACACTTTTTTGTTGAAGATATGCATTATTGAATATGAATATTTGTAGATATTGTAATAAATGTTATAAAAAAATGAATACTTCATTTTGTTGTATGAACATGGAGGAAAATTGACATTGACTTTAGGAAATTTTAATCAACTAAAAATAGCATTTACATTTATGTGAGGCATACACTAATGATTTTCCCTACTTTTCAAATGAGCATGCTTAAGTATTAATTTATGATTATAAACTTTTTTCTCGACCAAATATGATTATAAACTTATAAACACACATGTTTTGTAATACATGTTTGAAATTAAAATAATATTCCAATTTGATGAGAATGAGAACTTCATACATACTACAAATAAATGGAAACATAACTCGCATATTTATCCAAAAAAAGTTAATGTAGTATCATATCCCATGAGAAACATTCATATCATACAAGATGCAATGCTATGTCCTATCATGATATATATGTTATGTAGGTATGTGGCCAATCATGTTTGCACTAACCATGTAAACAAAAATATCATGTTAGATGTTATGCTATATTATACCATTATATATGGTATAGGTATGTGGCCAATCATGTTTGCATTAACCTTATAAACTTTATGTTCAACCATATTAAATGATCATTTGCATACATTTCTTAGTCAAGCTAGTCGACCATTTGCATACTTCATAAATATGGGTGTATTAATTATACAGTACAATTATATACTTCATAAATGGTCAATATACATGCACAAGACTTTCAAAATAACCTAAAATATAAACTAATATACATGAAAATTCTTATTTATTATTGGCATTTTCAATATGCATTGGGAGAAAGCACAAGGAGTGCATAAAAAAGAGAGTAATAGTGCGTATTTTCAATGTCAAATTTCATTCTCCAAGATAGAACAAAACATTTTTTCACACTATCCACTTAAATACAAAAATTCTCAATGTGTTATTTTTCTATATTATTCTCTCATGAGACAAGGGCATCAAGACTCTTTATATCATAAGTTGTCATAAAATCTTGTCTTGAAGAGGACTTGGTATGAAAAAGAGTAAGAGAAGGGAGTGAATACATTTTTTTTTGTGCTAGTGATGGATGAACTAAAAACATCTTCAAACAAAAACATTCATGGGAGTTGAGTCTCACTAACTCTACTATCTCTTAACCCAATTACTTTTTTGGCCCAAAAAATAAAATAAACAATTAAATTTTTTATAAATTCTAATTTACTTAGACTATTTAAGTTAATAGTTTTATCAACAAAAATCAATCAAACAAGATAAATAATTATCACTATAAGTCACACACATAAAATAAATAAATAAAGTAAACAACATCTAACATGTTTCATGATTTTTTCCAAAATAAATAATTAAGATAGACAATAAATCATATAATTAATCATGCGATAAATAACAACCATGTAACTTCCACGTCAAAACAATTAAATAATGATTGTAATTATTTAAATAAAATAGAAGATGATACAATTTAATTTAATTTCTTTTAATATAGAATAAATTACTAAATAAATAATAATTTAAGAGAATTATTAAGAAAGACAAATATATAATATATACAAATATTAGATTGTTACATTAAAATCCATTGATTGGTCACATGTTAATTTTAAAACAATGTCAAGAATTATATATTCTATTGTTTTGGTTTAGAGTTTCACGAAAAAAATTCTAAATTGAATTAAAAAATGAATTCAACTTTATTTTACATCTTTTGATTTGAAAACTACTTCAAAAAAAAAAAACTAACAATGAGTATTTTAAAATTTAAGGTTAAATAAATTTTTAATCCTTATAAATATATTAAATTTCAATTTTAGTGATTCTAAATTTTTTCTTTAAACAATGGTCTCTCAAAAGTTTTTTGCTAGTAAATTTGGTCCTTTAATTTGTTTTATGTCAACTCATGTGTATGCGTAATGTTTTTGAATGATTTTTTTCCAGCTATGTTTAATCCATTATAAAAAAAAGTTTACAAAAGTTTAGAATTATTTAACAAATGATTAATTAAATATGAATTTTTAAACTTTTAGTGCTTAAAAACTTATATTTAATTAGTTTTTTGTTAAAAAATTTAAATTTTTATGAGAGAAATTCTTATAATGGTCTACCCATACTTGTAGAAAATTATTTAAAAATTTAAATGATATACACGAGTTTCTATATAAAAGGGGTCAAATTTGAGAAAAGAAAACATTTGAGGGACCATCGTTTGAAGAACATTTTAGAGAGACTAAAAACGAAATACGATATATTGAATAAATCACTAAATTGCCACTGAAATTATAGGGGTTGCACTACGCCAAAAATGTTTTTCGCGTAGTGTTGAACAATTATCCATTGAATTTTGGAAATAAGCAAATAACACCCTGAAATTGAAAAACGTCACACAATATAGTCTCTCCATTGGTTTGTTCTATTAATCATGGTGACATGAATGTTAACGGCTTACGTAGTGAGTCTATGAACCAACTCATTGCCGTAAGAGATTATCTAATTTGTCCGATTTTGACAACGGTGACATCTCCGGTGCATGATTGATATCATTGATTGCTAGTTATGCAAGAATAACAATGTGTTGTGCCATTATCTAATTCTTTCATTAATTAATACTGTAATTTTTTTTTGTTATATGCATAAATGTTTTTGGCGCCCTCATAAATTTTATTGTTAGATCTGCCACTGCACGTAATTTATTTGGGTGTAATTGAAAAAAAAAATACTTAGTTGAAACTAACACTAATGTAACATGTATCACTAGAAAGTTTTTTATTATGTTTTTTTTGCATGGAACGTTAATGAGGGGAATGGTGTCAGGCACCTTGTAAACCAGGTAATTTGTTTCTCTTCAATGTTATGATGCTTTTGCTTTTACTTCTTTTAGAAAACTTAGATAAGTCATGTTCCTATTGTTGGATTTTGATCCTTTGATTCCTAATTTTGACATAATTCACAATTCAACAATATTCATACTTAATATGATAAATCTAATATTTCAATTGAGCAAAATTTCAGGAACACCAATTCAATCCTACACACTTGGATCAAATAGCTTGGAACACAAGAAATCAACAAAAGTTGAATTCTGAATATGTAAATCGATTGGGAAATCGATTTCATAACAAGGGTGTAAGGAAATCTTAAGTGTTTGTGAATGTGCAATCGATTAGGCAATCGATTAGCTTAATTAAAATGAAAAACTGCACAAGTCAGTAGCCTCTGATTTGGAGAGTAATCGATTGGTAAATCGATTGAACATTTCACAAATCAAACCTGATGGTAACACATCGATTGGTAAATCGATTGAATGAGTCACAGTGGCACTCCAGTGCTGAGGGAATCGATTGGCAAATCGATTGACAAAGTATCATTTGAAAAATGACCTCACCTGTGACAAATACAATCGATTGGACAATCAATTGTTAACACTTTCAATTTTGATAAAGTTTGGTTGCAATCGATTGGCAAATCGATTGAACTAAACACCAGGTAAAAACTTTTCAGGAACATGCCACCAAAGCGATTGACAAGTCGATTGATATCAAATAGCTGAGCCACTGTTTTGAAAACAATCGATTGGCAAATCGATTGATATTAAAACTGAATCACTATTTTGAATCACATCGATTGACAAATCGATTGACATCAAAAACCTGAGCCACTGTTTTGAAAACAATCGATTGGCAAATCGATTGAAATAAACTTGTTGAAAACACAGTGAACTCTGAAGTTTGGCAAATCGATTGAGTAATCGATTGAAGTTACTTTTATTAAGAGAGTTTCCCAGCAATCGATTAGGAAATCGATTTATGCAAGTCTGGACATGTTTTACTGAAAAGTGTTGTTTTAAAGAATCGATTGGTAAATCGATTAGCTTGTATAGTTTCAAGATTAAAGAAAACCAAGATCGCGATAATCGATTGGCAAATCGATTTAGCTCATTTTATAACTTTACAAAATCGATTGGGAAATCGATTTCGTAGTTGGTTTTTCAGAAACTATATAAGATGTCTTTCAATCTTTATTCTCAGAACTTGCACATAACTTCTAAGAACTTTTACATAACTTTTTCATAACTTTCATAATTTCTCTTATGCTCTCAAAAACGGTTCATGGCAACAAACTAACAACTTCATAATTGTGATTACAGATCTCAATACAGTTTGTTGACAATCTAAGAGAAATGATAATGTGCTCAAGAACAATCCATGAATATCCAGATTTGTGAAGAGCAACATTCATAAAGATTGAAGACCCTTTTGTTTTACGTCTTTTATTCTTTCTGTAATAAATCTTTGAACCAAAACGAACGTTGAAAATCCAGCTAGAAACTGGTGGCTACTTTCTTGGGTGAGAGGTCTCAACAAGAAAGAGTCGTACTTTGATTTTGTGTTAGGCTGCCGATTGTCTACAAGGATCAAAGGGTTGATAGAAAGCCAGCTAGAAACTGGTGGCTACTTTCTTGGGGGGAGAGTGTTCAACAAGAAAGAGTCGCACTGTGATTCTGTGATAGGTTGACGAGTATCTACAAGGATCAGAGGGTATTCAATAGGAAAGATATAATTAGAGATTGATAGGTTTCAGGGAGGAAACTGGACAATCTGTAATTGATTCTTTCTATTGAAGGAGAAGAAAATCTGAAATCCGATTGGATTTTCAGGACTGGACGTAGGTTGTTGTGGAACAACCGAACCAGGATAAATCTCTGTGTTTTCTTCTCTAACTCTCTCTCTTTAATTTTCTATATTGCTAACTTTGCATGCCTCAAAATTTAAATTCCGCTGTGCGCTTGATACTGATTAATTTGGTAACGAAAACTGATATATTTTCTGTTATTTCGAGGTCAAGATACCAACAATTGGTATCAGAGCTAACTTCTTGAGAGGTAAAACTTATAAGAAGATGGCCTCAACTGACGTTCTGGGAGAAGGCGCTTCGTTAGCTCGACCACCAGCTTTCAACGGTACAGCCTACATGTACTGGAAGCAAAGAATGCTCATATTTCTGGAAGCAAGTGGCATAGATATCCTTGATGCTGTTGAAAACGGTCCGTACATTCCCAAGATTGCAGGAACTGACAACTCAATGATTATCAAGCCTAGAGCCGACTGGTCAGATGATGACAAGAAGAAGGTTGGTTTCAATGCGAAGGCTAAGAACATCATCACGTCCGCCCTATGTGCAGAAGAGTTCTTTAGAGTGTCCAATTGCAAGTCAGCAAAAGAGATGTGGGACATCCTCCAAGAAACTCACGAAGGTACTACTGATGTTAAGAGAGCTCGTGTGAATACGCTCATGCACGAATATGAATTATTTAGCATGAAGAAAGAAGAGTCAATCAGCGATTTGCAAACCAGATTCACACACATAGTCAACAACCTGCATGCACTAGGAAAAGATGTGGATAATGAACAGCAGATTGGAAAGATCATGAGATGTTTAACCAGAGAATGGCAGCCCAAGATTACCGCAATAGCTGAGTCTAAGGATCTAGCAAAGATAACGACAGCAACATTATTTGGTAAATTGAGGGAACATGAAATGGAATTACAACGACTGGATGAATCCGAAATGGAAAGCAGGAAAAAGAAAGGATTATGCTTGAAAGTACAAACCAAGCAATCTAAACCTGAATCCGATAGTTACTCAGATGGATCCAGCAGTGAAAAAGAAGAGACTGAAATCGAATCACTTGTCAAGAAATTTAAGAAGTTTCTGAAGAAGAAAGATAACAAATTCAGAAAACCATCCAGCTCTAAGACTAGTGACATCAAGACAGTTACATGCTACGAATGTGGTAAGATTGGTCACACAAAGTCGGAATGCTACAAACTGAAGAACAAGAATAGAGCTCACAAAGCCAAAAGAGCATATATTGCATGGAGTGACAACGATAACGATGAGTCCTCTGCCTCTTCGGATGAAGAAAAAGTGAATTTATGTCTCATGGCTCACACTAATTCAGAATCTGACAGTGAGGTTAGTTCGCAATTTAATCCAACATATGATGAGCTTCAAGAAGCTTTCAATGAATTGCATGATGATTATGTGAAATCCATAAAACAGTTGTTAAGCACAAAGAAAATGCTTGAACAAATGAATGTTGAACACAAAGAAATTGAAAATTTATGTGAACAACTGAAAAAGGATTCACAAGAAAAATCTGCAAAGTGCATTGAACTTGAAGATACTATTGCATCTTTAAAATCTGATTTATTAAATTTTGCAAATAGTAAAGATAAGCTGAATGTCATGCTTAGCAATCAAAGACATGTTTATGAAAAATCTGGTTTAGGATATACACCAAATATGCATGTCAAAAGAAAAAATAAAAACAGATCTGGTATTGGTTATATGCAAACCAGAAATGTCAAACATGGTCAAAAATCTTTTATTGCTAAGAATATGTATGATATCTTTACTAAGCCAAATCACCATTCATCCTTTGATGGCAAATGTCATTTCTGTTGTAGAAAGGGACATTTTGTGTCTAACTGCAAATTTAAAAAATTAGCCAATCAAGGATGGAAGCAAGTTTGGATAGCAAAAGAATCTGTGTTTAAGACTGACCCCCCAGGACCCAATCTGAATTGGGTACCTAGATCCAAAAATTAATTATGTTTTTGCAGGTGTACTTGACATCCACCAAGCAAGATTGATATTTGAAAGTGGATGCTCAAGACACGTGAAATGAGACAAGTATGAGAATCTTGTCTTTAACATTAAATGAAGATTAAATGAAGAAAGATTGGTCAACATAGTTGTGTTGATGACAGAGAAAAAGAGTCAATGGCAGTTAATCAGAAGTTTTGTTTGGGATTAAATCGATTGAGTAATCGATTTCGAGTTTGCTCTTTGTTTGTTTAAAGAATCGATTTGGGAATCGATTTGGTTAGCCCAGACTTCAGATTTTGTGGAAAATATTTTTGTAACAATCCCGAGCATCGATTTGGAAATCGATTGATTAAGTGTTCAGTATTTGACTTTTGGGACAATCGATTTGGACATCGATTAAGTAACACGGAAAATCGATTTGGGAATCGATTAGGAAAATGACCGTTGCGTACTTTTTTACTAGCCGTTGGACATCATTATTACACAATCGATTAAGGATTCGGTGTAACGGTAAACCAATCGATTGGGCACTCGATTGATAAGGGTAAAAGTATAAAAACGAACAGGTCTAAATCGATTTCTTCACTGTTTCAACCCAGATTTCTATATTTTCTTTCTCTGCTTCATCTTCTTCCTCTGTCTCTGCAACTGATATCTGCAACTATATCTGAACTCTATCTTCACTCATCTCCTCTATTTGCAACCATGGCCCGCGTGAAACAAACACAAGCCCATACTCCTTCACCTTCATCATCTTCAACCAGTGAAACTCCCTCACCGCCACCTACTGTGTCTAAAAGAATTCCGATTCCTACACACAAAATTCTTGCAAAGGACAAGGGCAAGGCTCCTGCTCCTATTCCAGAAAAGATCAAGAAAAGGAAGGAACCACCAAGTGAGAAGTTGTTGGCTGATGCTATGAAAGAAATTGCTCAGAAGAAAAAGAAACCGGTTACTTCACCCCTAGTTAAGAAAACTCCAGCACCTAAAGAGAAGGATGTGGAAGTTATCATTCCAGCAGAGTTTCTTAAACGGAAAATTCATGAAGGCAGAACCCTAGACTTTGGTTTCTTTGATACAGAAGGCTTCACATTCCAGAATCATCTGAGATTTCATGGTCTTGAAGGTTTTCTTTCATCTACTTTGGACAGCTATCCGAGATTGATACGAGAATTTTATGCAAATTTCAAGCTCACTGATGACGGGTTCAAAACTCAGGTTAAAGGTAAAAAGTTATCAATGTCTTTTGAAGACTTTGCTGAGTTGACAGGATTGCCATTTCATGGACAATCAATAGACGGCAGTTCTGATGCGGATGCAGCCGACGAAGGTTGGGAAGCATCGCTGGACAGGCACACTGCAGTGAAAGACATCATGGTTGATGGTTTTGTGGAAACCATCTCTTTGCCAATTGGTCAGATGAAGGTACAGCAACGCATGCTCATGTATACATTAACAAGAATGCTTGTACCTCGATCAGGAAATCATGCTGTTGTTCAGAAGCTTGATATTATATTATTATGGGGATTGTCCAAGGAACTTAAGATGAGTTGGACGTGGATTGTGCTAAGGCACATGTTAGAAGCTTCACACAGTAAGATCATGTTGCCTTATCCGCAGTTGGTTACAAAGGTTCTCAAGCACTTCAAGGTATCGTTGTTGAATGAAGAATCTGCAAAGACTACACTTATCTTCGGCGAAGCGATTGTGAATCAGATGAAACTGAAGAAAGTAGATAATGTTTGGATTAGACCAATGCCAAATGTTGAACCAACTCCTCCACAAGCATCTGAATCAGCAGCTGAGGCTCCTGCCTTTGTTTCAAAACTGATGGAATTTATGGCAGCTCAGATGGAACACAACGCCAAAATACTAGAGTCTAATGCAAGGATGGAAGCTACCTTGACATCTATCCAAACATCCCTGAAATCAGTTGTTCAGGATGTTGCTGCAATTCAAGCGCATCTAGGCCTCAAGCTATCTTTTGAAGACATAGCGCATATTGGTCGACAAGCAACTGAGGAACCACAGCCAGATCCTCTAGATCGGTCTGCGACTCACGGTGAGGAGACACCTGCTGAGGGTAATACAGCGGTCTCTACCTCTCCCCTGGATGATAGTGAGAACCAGCCCACTTTAGGAGATTAGATGGTCAAGTTTCTTATTTGTGTTGTCTTATTTTTGGTTGTCTTGCTGTTTTTGCTGTTTTATGTTTTATTAATATATATGTATGAGCAAATGTATTAATTGTTATCATATAAATACTGCCATACTACATCTGTTGCATATTTGTTTTGTTCTGATCTGATATACAAGTTATATGATTTCATTTCCTATGCTTATGTTCTTTAACATAGGGGGAGGAATTGTTTTCTGCCTTTTTGCCTTAATTGACAAAGGGGGAGAAAAATTATAACTTGATAACTTGATAATATGCTTGTTGTTGCATTATTAAGGGGGAGCATCTGATGTTGTTTGTTTTTGCTCTGATACTTAATAATGTAATGCTGATTTGATACATTTTGACACATGCTCTGATGATCTGTATTGGTACATATTTAATGCTATGAATTGGTTTCTTTGGTATGATTTTGAAATGGTTTGATATGCTCAAGTTACAATTGTATGAATTGTCAATTATGCCAAAAAGGGGGAGATTGTTGGATTTTGATCCTTTGATTCCTAATTTTGACATAATTAATAATTCAACAATGTTCTTACAATGCATGATAAATCTAATGTTTGAATTGAGCAAGATTTCAGGAACCATAATCAAACCCTACACACTTGGATCAAATTGCTTGGAACACAAGAAATCAACAAAAGTTGAATTCTGAATATGTAAATCGATTGGGAAATCGATTTCATAACAAGGGTGTAAGGAAATCTTAAGTGTTTGTGAATGTGCAATCGATTAGGCAATCGATTAGATCAATTAAAAATGAAAAATGCACAAGTCAGTAGCCTCTGATTTGGAGAAAATCGATTGGTAAATCGATTGAACATTTCACAAATCAAACCTGATGGTAACACATCGATTGGTAAATCGATTGAATGAGTCACAGTGGCACTCCAGTGCTGAGGGAATCGATTGGCAAATCGATTGACAAAGTATCATTTGAAAAATGACCTCACCTGTGACAAATACAATCGATTGGACAATCAATTGTTAACACTTTCAATTTTGATAAAGTTTGGTTGCAATCGATTGGCAAATCGATTGAACTAAACACCAGGTAAAAACTTTTCAGGAACATGCCACCAAAGCGATTGACAAGTCGATTGATATCAAATAGCTGAGCCACTGTTTTGAAAACAATCGATTGGCAAATCGATTGATATTAAAACTGAATCACTATTTTGAATCACATCGATTGACAAGTCGATTGATATCAAATAGCTGAGCCACTGTTTTGAAAACAATCGATTGGCAAATCGATTGATATTAAAACTGAATCACTATTTTGAATCACATCGATTGACAAATCGATTGACATCAAAAACCTGAGCCACTGTTTTGAAAACAATCGATTGGCAAATCGATTGAAATAAACTTGTTGAAAACACAGTGAACTCTGAAGTTTGGCAAATCGATTGAGTAATCGATTGAAAATAGTTTTATTAAAACAGTTTCCCAGAAATCGATTAGGCAATCGATTTATACAGGTCTGGACATGTTCTGCTGAAAAGTGTTGTTTTAAAGAATCGATTGGTAAATCGATTAGCTTGTATAGTTTCAAGATTAAAGAAAACCAAGATCGCGATAATCGATTGGCAAATCGATTTAGCTCATTTTATAACTTTACAAAATCGATTGGGAAATCGATTTCGTAGTTGGTTTTTCAGAAACTATATAAGATGTCTTTCAATCTTTATTCTCATAACTTCTAAGAACTTTTACATAACTTTTTCATAACTTTCATAATTTCTCTTATGCTCTCAAAAACGGTTCATGGCAACAAACTAACAACTTCATAATTGTGATTACAGATCTCAATACAGTTTGTTGACAATCTAAGAGAAATGATAATGTGCTCAAGAACAATCCATGAATATCCAGATTTGTGAAGAGCAACATTCATAAAGATTGAAGACCCTTTTGTTTTACGTCTTTTATTCTTTCTGTAATAAATCTTTGAACCAAAACGAACGTTGAAAATCCAGCTAGAAACTGGTGGCTACTTTCTTGGGTGAGAGGTCTCAACAAGAAAGAGTCGTACTTTGATTTTGTGTTAGGCTGCCGATTGTCTACAAGGATCAAAGGGTTGATAGAAAGCCAGCTAGAAACTGGTGGCTACTTTCTTGGGTGAAGAGTGTTCAACAAGGAAGAGTCGCACTGTGATTCTGTGATAGGTTGACGAGTATCTACAAGGATCAGAGGGTATTCAATAGGAAAGAGATCATTAAGATAGATAGGTTTCAGGGAGGAAACTGGACAATCTGTAATTGATTCTTTCTATTGAAGGAGAAGAAAATCTGAAATCCGATTGGATTTTCAGGACTGGACGTAGGTTGTTGTTGACAACCGAACCAGGATAAATCTCTGTGTTTTCTTCTCTAACTCTCTCTCTTTAATTTTCTATATTGCTAACTTTGCATGCCTCAAAATTTAAATTCCGCTGTGCACTTGATACTGATTAATTTGGTAAAGAAAACTGATATATTTTCTGTTATTTCGAGGTCAAGATACCAACACCTATCCTATTTTTATTTATTTAATTTATTTATTATCTTTTTCCATGTTTTGGTACAATATTATATGTTTTAGAAGGTATGACTTCTTTTGTTACATGCAATTGAATTTGCTGTGTACATGTCAGCTGCTACTAAATATTTGTTTATATTTATATGGTTGGGTTGCCTCTTTATGTGTATGTAGTAAATCTAAACAATGTTTGCCTAGGTTATTGTTGCAATGATATGAGTTGTATTATCACTTTTTGAAATTTGAAGTATAGTTATGTTACTATGACTCTATTTTTAATAGAAGATTTTGAGCACTTTGAACTTGTTATCACATTTGGATTTGGAGGAATCAATTACGGTTTGAAGGAAAATCCATAACGTTTCAATCAATTGTTCATATAGTTATTTCTAATACTTCTATTATTAATAATTTGACAAGTGCTACTTCCAACAATTCCATTATAGATTTTCATATTTTAGAATTTTTTAAGGTATATTCATCTTTTTAAGCACCATTTGATTAAAAAGGTTATTTGGCATAGGTCTCAAGTCAATCGGATTAAATTTAATATAGATGGTACGGCTAAAGGTGTCCTAGTCCAAATGCGTGTGGTGGGATATTTATAGAAAAAAAAGTGCAGCTACTTTAGGTTGTTTTGTTGCCAATATTGGTATCCAAAATTCACTTGTTGCTAAGTTCATGGGGTTATGTTAGCCCTTGAGATGGATTAGAAGAAAAGTTGACATCATCTCTAATTGGAATCTGATTCACAAATTGTTATTCTAGCTTTTAAAAATCTAAGTGTTGTTTCTTGGAGGTTGAAGATTCGATGGTTGAATTGCATACATATTATTTCTCATGTGCGCTTTATGGCTTCTCATATTTACATTGAAGGCAACCAATGTGCAAATATAATTGGTGACTTGAGACTTCATGTGGCTGATTTGGTATGGTGGAATACTATTCCCACTAATATCATTGACATGTTTAATAGGAATCAATTGGAATTTCTAAAATATTGATTTCGTTAACAATATGTTAGTAGTTGGTTTATTTCTTTTATGCCACTTTTTTTTTTTTCCTTCACCATGCTATTATCACTTTGAATTTTGGTGGTAAGGTTTTTAATGACAAAACTACTTTTATATATTTGCATTTTTTTGGATATTGGTTTAATTTCCCAAACTTTTTTCTTTATAAATGATAGATAGTGGTCATGGAGTGTCAACCTAATTAGAATGTCAATGTTGTATCTCTTTAGGAAACTTTAATCAAAATTAATGAATTACTAATAATTACTTTTTATGTATTGACTTGAATAGTTTCTTGCAACATCGAAGATATAAAATTATAAATCAAAGCTAGGTGTACTAAATTCGAGAATAAACTATATTTACTAATATTTTTTGAATTGAAGAAATTCAATTTAATTTTTCTCATTCTTAGTATTTATAATTTTTTGCCTTTATTTCTCGAACTCTAATTTTGGTCACAAAGTTTTATATTTAGAGAGATAGTTAGTAGACTGCTTTTTTTTTTTTTAATTTTTTTTTATGTGAAAAATTCAAGATGAAGGGATGATGTTCTAATCTAATATATAAAAGGCTAGGATTTAGTGAGACAATAGATTACTTTTTTTTAGACTAAAGCTAATAGGCTATTTGACCAATCAAAATTTAATATAATAATAATAATAATAATAATAATAATAATAATAATAATAATAGTAATAATAATAATAATAATAATAATAATAATAATAATAATAAATATATTAATCATATTTATTTAAGTAGACGATTTGGTAGGTCAAAAATGCATTTTGTGTGGCCTACAGTTTAACCTTTTTAATTAAATAGGTTTTTATAGATGTCTTGTCCTTGACCATTTAAAAAAGAACCTTGTTTAGATTGATGTAGACTAAGCCGATACTCCTATTAGTCAGTCTAACCTATTTTCACCCTTAAATGTAATAAAATAGAAGATTAAAGTTACAATTATGCCTATATTTTACCAAAGAATCACATCACCGATCTTATTTTTGGTACAATCACAGTAAGATGGATCAATTTTAAGAGGAACCAATTTGTTCCAAATACACAAGAAGGAAAAGCAATTGTATTAGCATCATCAACCCTATAGCAATACTCCCCTTTAACTAAATATTGATATCAAAAAGTACGATACCAAGACCACTCGTCTACTACATTTTCTTGCACAACAAAATTTGCCAGCAACAATATACACTCTAAAATCAAATTTTTCTCCCAAACAAACAAATTTATTTTCTACAACCACACCTCCCCCAACCCCCAACCCTCGCCTCATGATCAAACATCTTGTCTCCGATATATGTTTATCCACCATCTAAACCTATCGCACATCCGACTTCCCTCCAATCAAGGATCACGCCAAAAGGAGTTGCCATTACCCACAACATGACTCAAGTTATTAGAAAATCATTTGACTCTCCCATTGACCACCCTATCACAAACTCAATTTAGATCCTTCCACCAACTATAGTCCCTATTTGAATTCCTCACCACTATGTTTCTTACCCTACTATATTTTTTTGCCCACACTTTAAAACAAAGTCCTTGCAAATAAGCCTTCATGTCTATTTGCCTAATAAAGCAAAGTTAAAATCCCTCAACCTTCGAACACCCAACCAACCATTTATACAATCAAGACAAATCAACTCCAATTTCACCCAATTAATTGGTATAACAGACAAAACAACTTTGAAAGATACATATGTCCACCCATAGATAAATTATGACTCTTACAACTAGAAACTCTTTTCCTAATTTGGTCGACCAAAGAGTTCTAGAACGACAAACTTCGCGGATTACGACCAATTGGCAAACTCATATTTAAAAGGCAAATATCCAACCATATTATTGAGCATAACAATAACCTCACACAACCACGTATGATTTACATTAACACCAACCAATAAACTTTTATGAAAATACACTTTCAGACCCGTCATTAGTTCGAAAAGTAGCATATTGGATTTGATAGCCGTGATATTTTCCCAACATTTTTCTCTCGTAATCAATGTATCATTCACAAACTGCAAAGAGAAATTCGAAAATCATCCTCAACACCCACTTAAGCACCCCTAATAAACCAACATTTAATGAAGAACACATTAAAGTATTAGGTCATTCGACATATATCAGAAACAAGAAAGAAGACAGTGGGCCCCTAGTCTCAAACCACAAACCATATTGAATTCATATTCGGACAACCATTCAACAAAATAAAAACAGTTACAAATGATAAGTACTATGATATCCAATTCTGCCATCTTAGATGAAAAATCATTTTTGCCATTACCGCACCTAGAAAACTTCATTCCACCGAAACATATGCATTCTCATAGTCAGCTTAAAACACAATAAGCTATTTTTTTCGTCTATTAAATTCATCTAATATTTTATTAACAATCAAGATACCATCCAAAATCTGACGACCTTTAACTAAAGAAGTTTGGGTTTCAGCAATAACTTTACCTTACTAACTTCAATTTGTTTGCAATCACTTTTGACAATACCTTGTACATGCACCCTACCAATGAGATATGCCTAAATTTAGACAATCATTGTGGATTGTCCATTTTAAGAATCAAAGCAATGAATTTGCAGTTACAACCTCTAACCAATTTTTCATTAGTGTGAAATTCAGACAAAAACATCATAAAATCCATTTTGGTATCCCCAAAAGTCTTTTAAAAATCCAAAGTTCACCGCGTCGGGACTAGAGTTTTTAAAGCTATTACATTCCCACACACATTGTCCTCGCCTCATCCACGCCAAACTCCCTTTCCAATAGCAAAGCATCATGGTCATCGATAGTTGGGAAATGCAAACTACCTACCGCATGTCGAGGCAATTGAATTGATTAAAAAATAAGATGCAAAATTATTAGACATCGTCTGCCTTTTCGTAGAAACCTCTTCCACTTGAGTACCATTTACATCAATACTTTGCTACCTCAATGAATGAGTGAAAACTCTCAATGGCATCCATCCTTGCTAAATCTCCTCTACATTTTCTTTTAGCGACTGATCTAATGGAGTTGAAATTCCCTCCCACACAAAGGGTTCCTCCACTTAGATTAATAACTACTCGCTCCAATTGTGCCCACAAATCTTTTTTATATCTTATCAGACAATCTTAATAATAATTAATATTATTAGTTTTTAATGTATACACATATGTTGACGTTTTGTCTTAAAAATATTTACATATATTTCCCTCTACTCGCTCCAATTGAGCCCACAAATCTTTTTTATGTCTTATCAAACAATCTTAATAATAATTAATATTATTAGTTTTTAATGTATACACATATGTTGATGTTTTGTCTTAAATATATTTAAATATATTTTCCTCTCGAGATGCTGTATCGAATGAGCAAAGAATATTGGAAGACAAAATGAAATAATAATTGTTATAATTTGATATGATACAACTAGTAGAAATAGAGAAAGAAAAGACAAATTAATTTTGGGATGTGAAAAAAGTGGAAGATATAAAGTAAAATCAAAATCAACAATAACTTATTCTCACAAGGGTAACTGTCCATTTAAACTCATATTTATACCGTTGAGGACCCGTGAAAGATAAAAAAAATTAATGTTCGATGTGAAACACACAATCATGATTTAGCATATACTTTAGACAATCATTCATATTTGGGGCTTCTAAATAAAGAGGAGAAATATGTTTTTTTAATGATATGAAAAAATATAAGTTTGCACCAAGATTTATTTTGAATGCGTTGAAAAAGAGAAATAAAAATAATCTCACAGTTTTCACTAAAATATATAAAACAATGAGTACTTTTTTATCATCGTTGTGAGGTTTGTACATGAAAATGCATCTATTGAAGTTAATACAAAGTGAAAATTATGTATATTGGATAAATAGACAAGAGGACTCAGATGTTTTGAGGAACATATTTTGGACACATCTTGATTGTATAAATTTATTGAACATGTTTTATTTTATTTTGATATGTGACAACACATTCAAAAGATATATATATATATATATATTGATTACCATTGTTTGAAGTTTTTGGTGTAGCATCTATACGGTTGACATTTTTTGTAGCATTTTCTTACTTGGAAAAATTGATAAGAAAACTTTATTTGGGCATTTGAAAAGGTAATACAATTGTTCGTCTATGAGAATTTAATTTCTAAAGTTATTGTGACCGACAAAGATCTTTCCATGATGAATGCTATTATTTCCTATTTAAATTAATCTTCTATGTCATTTTCATATTGAAAAAAAATTGGGACAAAATGCAAACCATATGTGAAAAAGGATATACAAGATGAGGTAATGGATTTAAGAAAAAAGATTGTAAGTTCGACTAATGTGGTGGAGTATGATCATCACTTGCAACACTTTGACTTAGTGTGTGTCAATATTATCGTTTTATGTTGATTATGTTAAAAATTCATTGTTCACTCATTACAAAGAAAGATTTGCCATTGTTTGGACCAATATTGTTATTGTTTGTTTTAGAAACATATTTGCGTCATTTATGTGATTTTTTTAATTTGTGTTATTTAAATTGTTTGTAGAGGTGAATCTGCTTATTGGAGACTAAAAACATGTTCCAAAATAGTAATGGAGTCTTATGCAAAAGTTGGGATATTTTGAATATGAAATTGAAGAACCAAATATGTAGCATCAAAACGTCTTTTTATAAAAGCATTATTGATATTGTGCACAAGTATAATTCACCATTTTATCAGAGATTGCATCACTTTGCGTTAAGGAAATATTTTGAAAAAATTGATAAAGAGTAAAAATGGTAGGTATTAACAAAACAATATGTGGTTGCTCAATCAGGACAACTTATGGGTTACCTTGTGTTTGTGAGTTGGCATATTTGCATATATTTGATACACTCATTCCTTTAGACGTCGTTCATGTTTTTTTGGAGAAAATTAAGCATATAACACGAATTAGAGGATGAAAAAGCATCACAATATAACTTCTTAGAAGAATAAGAGGCAATAAATGCATACATGAAAATACAAGATATTGCTGGTCAAAGGATATTCGAGATAAATGTGTGTGCACTTGTATTTTCACATACAACAACAATGCATCCACCACATAATAAAGTAAAAATCAAATGAGCTACTAATAAATTAAAAAACCAATCATTGTGATCTTTCATATGGGAGTATGTGGATACTTTTCAGGGATCTCCAAAGCAATCATCTTAGCGTTTTGCAAATTAACTATGTCGATAATCTGGAATGCAACCATCTGAATATCTAAAAAGCAACCATTTAAGAAGAATTTTTCTATTTTTATTCATCATTGCATTGACGATAGGGTAGATGTTATACTTGATGGAAATTATGGTTATTGCACAATTGCAACATTATTAGGTTGAAGTGAAGAATCTTGGCCTTTAGTTTTGACACATTTGGACAAAAAGATCAATCTACATCAAGATCTTTATTCCAATATTTTTTATGACAATGTCGAAAAAGTAAGGAACTCATTGAAGATATTAGTTTGGGTGCTCAAGAAAAAGAAAAGTGGATGACTCTACAAAAATGGATTACGTGATAGCGACAAGATAGAATTTTCTTCTGATGTCATTGTCTCTTAATTTAAACATGACATTATTTCTATTGAAAGTACTACTATCAATAGATTATTCTTGTAATTATTTAATAACAATTGGATTTGTCAATGAAGACACTGGATACAGGTAAAATTTATTGTAAAATTCAATACTTTAATAGTAAAGTAATGCTTAATACTTTATTGTGCAGGAAAATTTGAATTCTACTTGTCATTTGCCACCCACCTCACATAAATGGAAAGACTTTTGTAGTGATGGTGAGAAGACATGCATTGAGAACACATAGATCCAATATTTATCAAATCATCTTGTGTTTAATTAAATGAAGATTAATTTGTACGTGTTATATTGCACCGATTGAATTAACATTTCTATAAATCTACTTCAGTAGATCCGTGAAATTTTGTGTCTTTTGTTAGTTTCTTCAAATAGTAGTTGCATAATTGATCAAAAATAAAAATAAACCATAAAGAGAATTATATATGTGATACAAAATAAAACAATAGTCATACAATAAAACAAAACTCCAAAATAATACAAAATATAAGCACAATCTACTAATGGCCTCACTAGATCATGCAGAGTAAGTTACATAATATCTAATTATAAAACATAAATAAGATAACAATAAAATAATGAACTAAATTTCATTATAAAAAGACTAAATATAATATACTTATTCTTAATTAAAAAAACTTAATTGATTAAAATATACCTTTTTCCCATATCGTACGAGTCATATAGTGTTTATATTGTGTCAATATTGATGTGACCAAGGGTCCTATAAGAAATCTACGTTGTTGGAACTCCAAAATAATACAAAATATAAGAGCATCTTCAACGGTAGTCAAATGAGTTCGTCCGCTAGTGTGTAATTACGTAACTTTCAGTTTTTGACGAGTTCACGATTGGAGTTGTGACACACTGTCATCACGGTGCTCTCATGAAGGAATGATTCTTTCACAATTTAATAATAATAAAATTATAACCGTTACTTTTTTTAATTAATTTATTAATAATAATAAATTTATAATAGTTAGTGGGCCCTATTTAATGAACCCACGTTGAGGTCACTGTTGGAGTAAAAAGGGATGATGTGCTCCAAGATGATGTGGTACAGTGGACCACATCTAATGCTCTAAGCACAATATACTAATAGCCTCCCTAGAACATGCATAATAACTTACATAATATCTAATTAAAAAACATAAATAACATAACAATAAAATAATGTACTAAATTTCATTATAAAAATGTACTAAATATAATATACTTATTCTTAATTAAAAAACTTAATTGATTAAAATATACCTCTTTTTCCATATCTTACGAGTCACATGGTGTTCATATTGTGTCAACATTGATGTGACCAAGGGTCCTATAGGAAATCCACATTGTTGGACTTACTCTACGGTTGCTTGCTCCTCAGCCTCCTCATAGTCCATTTGTTTAGGCTTCTGAACATCATCGTAAAGTTCCCGAAACCACGTCTACAACTATGTTGATGAGGTGGACCATTAGCCTCATACATCCCCTGATTAGATGCAATTGGTGGAACTCTTTCGCCTCTATCTCCTACTTTGCAGACAATAGTGCAAATAATTTATCCATTCACGTCTCTCGGCCAAGTCACTGACATAAAAAAAATCAATAATTTGTATGAAAAAAAATATATATAAATTATGAAATTTTTTAATGTTTTGAGAGTTTGAAATTTTTATTTTCTTTGAAAGTTTCAAATTTTCATTTTTCAGGAAAAATTTGCATTTAAAAACTTTTGACATGATTGAAAGTTTCAAAAATTTCATAAATGTGCTTTAAAAGTTTCATATTGTTCAAAACTTTCAAAAATTGTTAAATCCTCTATTTCGAAAATTTCAAATCGAATGAAACTTTCGAATATATTTTGAAAAACTGAAAAATTATATTTTAAAGGTTTGAATTCATAAAAAAAATCTAAAAATAAACTTAATTGTACTTCAAAAATTTCGAAATGCCAAAGATGTTTTTTCCAAATATTTTGAAAGTTATTGAATCTGCGAATGAAAAAATGAAGAAAAAAAATTAACTTTATATATAATTAAATGGGTAAAAATATCTGATTAAATATATTAAATAGGTGAGAGGTATAGTTGGAGGGTTTAGACTAGATTTCACTAAATCATGGACAGAAGCTGGGCTGACAGCCTTATTGGGCTCACTGCACAAGATTCAAAAGCCTTCCACTCCACTTTTTTCTCTCACATCCTTTGCCATAAACATCACATAGCCGACTTAAATTATGTTTGTTTTTATTTAGAATAAATTAAATATAATTTTAAAAAAAAGTACAATTTTTTAATAAAAATAATAATGAAAGTTTTCTCGTATCTTATTTCAGATCCAATTCTAGTCAAACACCTTTTAAACGTTAGAATAGAGTTCTTTATTCTAATTTTAAATTGAATGCTTTTTTTTTTCCAGAGGAAATATTAGAAATTTCAACGTTTAAACTTATGAATAGTTCTACCGATGAAGGTGGTTTATTTTTATTTTTATGTATATTGTATTAGAAAATAAATTGGCTTATTTATTTTTTTTTTTGTAAAATAAGAGACAATTAATATAAATTTTGTATATGAAGAGATCATTTAAAAAAAAAAGAGAGTTTAAATTTTTGGATAAAAGATTAAAATTGTGGATGAAAATTGAAATTTTTAATACTAAATAAACAAGCTTAAAAATGAAAATCAAATAAATGCAATTAAATAAAAAATAAATATAATACCATGCTGAAATTGAAAAATAACATAAATAAACAAAAAGTTATTTGAGTTTAAAGGGGTTGAATTTATTTTGATTTCCATTAAAAACTTGTTATATTACCATATAAATTCATTTTTTAGTACATTTAAAAAAATAGGCAAAATACTTCTATAAAAAACAAAAAACAAACTCAATATAATTAGTAGTCTTTAAATTTTTTTTTTTTTTATATCAAATTAGTTTTTTATATTTGAAACAGTTGCATTGTTTAACTATTTTTCGTCATAATTTTATATTAATTAGAAAATTTTAAAATTCTACTATTATTTTTGTTATTTACCATATAAAAAATAACATAATAACTTTTTATGTAATTTCTTGAACTACTTAATTGAATTTTACATTTAATTTTAACAATTTTAAAATGTCTTTTGAATTATTTTTCATTTAGTTATTTTTTTAAAAACTGATTGATAGTTTATATTTTTATTATTATTACAACTGCAATAAAAAATCTCTTAAAATAATGAGTTTATTAAAAAAATCTGAAAGAGACTTAGGTTTCAATTCAGTGGGTTTAAAATTATAATCAACAATGTAAATATCAATAAGTATAAAAGATTAATTTGACAAAAAAGAGATAAATAACTAAATTGATATAACTCAATAGAATGTGTAATGTATTTTCTCTAATAAATAAATAATTCACATTTTTTTAGTAACAAAAAATTTTACTAGTTGAATCTCGGAGACTCATTAAAGTTAAGATAGACCTCAAGATTTAAAAATCATTAACAAAAATATTTATAAATCACTCACTAAAGAGATTCAAACATCAACAACGAGAGTTCAACCTAGACTTATGTAAATGTGAATCAATTCCTTAACAACTGAACCAAGAACACTTATTCATATTATATGTTATTATAAAATTATTTACACTCACGATATATATTTTTCCTTTTTCAAGTTATTTTAGCCTTTTTGATATGAACTTAAAGGACACATTATTTTATTTTGTAAAGGATATTTTGGAATTTATAGCACGATAAAATAAAATAATGATATAAAACTAAAAAATATAATAATTAATTAAATTGTGAGGCATATTTATGTTAAATTCATTTTTTATTTTTAAAATTTAATGAATTTAAGTTAAAAGTGAATTATTAAGAAGAATTAAGTTTAAATTTTGGCTAAAATAATTATTGATAAAATTTATACACCTTCAATATAAATTTACATTGATGAATAATAATAACTCGTCATAATAATAATTAATTAAATAATTATCTTTGGTTTAAAAAGTTACACAAAATAAATAAACAAACTATTAATGTCTTTGAATAAAAATCCATCAAATTACTTTTTTTAAAGAATTAAACTACTTATTTAAAATAAAAATCCATTAAACTACCTTTTTGAGAATAATCCTTAGTAGGATTTTTTATTCTGCTGTTGATGTTGCCGATAATGATCAAAGTTAAAATTTTAAAGAAACGCCAAAATAAAAAAAAAAATAAATAAAGGAATAAATATTTGTTTAAAAATTTTAATTTTAATTTTGCGAGTCACACATTTTAGTCAATGACACCGACACGAATGATTGTCTTAACTGTTTGAAGTTAACTAAATAACAAAATTATAATTAAGCACATTAAGCACAAAACGAAAAAAAAATGATTAAAGAGAAGAAAATAAAATGAGAAACTAAATGAGGGGAGAAAATAGTAATTAGGAAATTTTGAAAGAATAAAGGTAGTTATTTAATGAGAAACCGAACTACATAGAAAAAGAGAACGAAAGGTAGGGATTAGGATTGGGTGTGGTATACAGCCGCGGCAGGCAAAGAAGAGTTTCACGAAAACTGCCATGGCTTTCTTCACCCTTAACCCCACTCTCACTCTCACTTCTTTTTCTTCTTCTCTTAAACCTAATTCCCTCTCTTCTTCTTCTTCTTCATCGTGTAACTGTCGACTTCCATTTCGACGTTTTTCGAGACACGTCGTTCGTATGGCTCCCGAAGAGGAGAAATTGACTCGCCGTTCCCCTCTCGATTTCCCTATCGTAAGATTTCTTATATATCTTCTTTTTCTATTTCGATTTTAGTTCAATTCAATTTTAACATTTCGATTATTAGAAGAATTGCTTGTGGTTTTTTTGTGGTTCATGAGAATAGCGATAGGATCGATGAAGTTTTTTATTTTATTATTATTATTTATTATGATTATTATTTTATAAATTTGAATTGTTAATTAGTAATTATAGTTTAATTATTTTGCTTTGCATGTTTTTAATTGAAATTTAAAAGTTACTTGCCGCCTTTAGATGCAATTCTTGTTTTTTAATAACCGGCATCACCATAAAACGCATTCAGATGATGATGATGGAATTTATTATGTATGTTTTGTGATGATGAGTTAGGGTTTTTGTAATTAAGAGATGTGGAGGTTATGTTATTTTTATTCAATTTTAGTTTTTGTTTTGTATTTGGTGATTTGAGGCTATTTTGGTAGGTGCTTTTGTTTCCCTTATATGCATACTTGAAGTAGATAATGAATGTTATAACTTTTTACCAATATTGTCAATTGTTCCGATGGTGGAAAATAGCTGTTTGTTCAAATACTAATATGCTATAGTGTTATAGCGCCGCAATAATGGCTATATTACAACACTTAAACTAAATATCGTATCACAGAACAATTGTGATTTGTTCAAATTCGGTATGCTATAGTGGCTATTTGACAACACTACTTTTCACAACAACATAGTGTTGAGTGATTCTGGTTTGATGTGTATAGAAGAGAATTTGTCTTTTATTTTTATTTTTATGAAGAATGGAATTTGTCTTTGATTTAAACAGTTAGCGTCACTACTACTTTAAGTTTTGTTGTGTGGGAGTTAGGTGGGGAAATAGAAGGAAAGGGTTGTTTGGGGTAAAGGAAGGGGAAGGAAAAGAACTCTCCAATTTGAGAGTTTTAGAGGGTCTTCAACATTTCTCGAATTTGTTTGCCTTAACAAGGGAGGGTTTATCCCAACCCTTCCCCTCATAAAACCCTGTCCTGAGTTGGGAGGAAAAGGAAAGGTAAGGGGTTGGGCAGGAGAGGGGAGGGGAAAGAGAGGCTAGACTACCACCTTGTTTGCAAGTTAAAACTTAACCCTCCCTCAATTTGGGAGATCTCCATAAAAACCAGTAAAATAAGGTTTTTAGGGTTTTTTAAAATTCTTCAAACTCTTATTGTTTTATAAACCTCTCTAACTTTAGAAAGGATAATCATAATAAGGCTGTCTCTCCTCCCCTAAATCACCCTCCCGAACATACCCTAGTTTCATTATGTACACAATTTGGGGGCTCTGATAGTAATAATTAATAACCAGATTTAGGTTTGGATAATGTGAGGTCTTTTTGGTTTAGATAGTAAAGAGATTTTCTGTTGGTGTGTTAAGGGCTTAAGGCTATTTTGATTTTGATAGTTTATAGGTTTTTTTGTGCATATTTAAAGCAAAAGATAAATC
Source organism: Cicer arietinum (assembly GCF_000331145.2). Taxonomy (NCBI): domain Eukaryota; kingdom Viridiplantae; phylum Streptophyta; class Magnoliopsida; order Fabales; family Fabaceae; genus Cicer; species Cicer arietinum. The sequence continues at coordinate 26,719,882 of NC_021165.2, read as the reverse complement.
CCATCCTCTCCCCATGATTGATTCTGGCCTTATGGTCTGGACAAAGGCATTAAGCCTTTCATAGAACAGTTACCACACTGTCCTTTTGGAACATTGTTCACAATATAGTGGCTATGATTGTAATATTCAAATTTGGTTTGCGTGATGTTAGGTTACTTCTATGAGACTTTCAATTCTTTTTCTTCTCAACTTTTGGCAAACCAAAGACACAAACTGATAGACTTTTGATTTTACATACTGACAGGAGTGGGAAAGGCCTAGGCCAGGACGAAGACCAGATATATTCCCCCAATTCAGTCCGATGAAGACACCTTTGCCACCTCCAATGCCTGCAGATCCCCCCGAAGAGGATGAAGAAGAGGAAGAAAAGAGAGAGGAAGAGGAAGATCCTGAAAAGGAGGACCCAGAGAAACCAGAACAATAATGTAGTAAATGACTTGTCTTGAATTTTCCAGTTTTCTTGATATGTCAGTAGGGTATTGCTACTTACTGAACTTAATGTAGCGTGTAAGGGCATTATTATATGAATCAATAGTGGAAGTTTGAGTTTTCTTCATGTTTTTCTACACCTCTTAAAAAATGACAATTTGTTCACCTATAACTGATATTTGGTTGGGTAGTATACCAAAGTATATTTTCCTCACTTGGTCATTTTTTCGCAATAATACCATGAGTTTGATGGAACTTGATTAATTTTAAGATGCAGCTTAATTATTGATTCGAGTATTTGAGTATTCGTGCTAGATTTACTAAGAGATGGACCTTCATCTTTTAAGGGAGATTTAATCCTGTAACAGAGGGCAGTGTATATCGAATCCTGTAAGTGTCTGTGGTTAATTTCTTGAGATATAACGGTGCCACCCTGTCTTGAAGACATATTTTTTTTACTTTGACCCTTTAGTTCTTGATTATTGACTAGATACGAGGTGAGGAAAATTTGATCAATAATTGTTTCAAGTAAGATTTACATTTTGTTATTTTTCTTTACAATTTGTTTATGACTGAAGTATATTAATCACTTGAGTCTAATTATTTAGTTCAAGACTTTGAATCGGACTGATGAAATAACTTTCAATATAAAACAAGATCTAATAATAGATTTTATTAAAATCAAATGAAAATGAAAATGATGAAGTGCTTTTTCGTTTCTATCATTGTACAGAATAATAATTTTTTCCCATTATTTTGTGAAAGTACCTGATCGGAAGTTGTATACTTCATAAGCTGGTTTGGTTGATTCTAGTGGAACAGATATAAGATATCTATAACGCAAAGTCATATTTCTTTAGTTAATGAAATAGTTAATAAAATACAAAAGGATTATCGATTCCAGACAGTACCGATTCCAGTATGCATCCATAATAGATATATCGAAAATTATTGTACATCAAATAACATCTAAAGTATTGGTTTCAGAAGATGGAATGTCTAATATACTTTTATTTGGAAAATTTAAGTATTTTATTTTTTTATTATAACATTTTCAAAAATAAATTTTAATTTTTAAAAATAAAATTTCAAATGAAAAATTGATTTCAATAGTTTATCTTAAAATATTATTTTAATTATTTCATTTATTTACTATATCTTTTTTTGTATAATAAAATTTTAAAAAATAATTAAAATGAAAAGTTATTTTGATTTCAGAAGTTTTTCATGTGATTTTTATTATGTTTAAGTCTTTAATAATAAATATCTAAATTAAAAAATATCTAAATTATTTTTAATCGATAATAAATAAGTTTAAAATAACTTCTATTATTTTTAAGTATATTTTCATAAAATTATTTTAAAAAATATAAAATTAAAATCATTTTTTAAATATTTAAAATAAACGAACGCAATAATCATTTTAGAAAAGTTAATGTGTATGAGAATTGTAAGTTAACATGGCTACACCTGATTCATTAGAATGTCTTTCTTTATATCATATAATTAATATGTAATTTGCGTGTTTTATATTTATATATATATATATATATATATATATATATATATATAAATTCTCATAAATTTTATTGACATTAAATACATAAATTGACTTAAAAAAACAATTTATAACCAAAAAAACAAAAATTAATTCTAATCTAACTTAAAAACTTCAGCACCACTCTCTTTATTATAAAATAATATTTTTAATTTTAAACAAATAAAAACAATAATTATTAAAAATTTAAATAATTAGATGAGATTAAATAAGAATTTTTAAAATAGTGGACATGACATTTTTATTTTTAAGTAAATTAGTAAATGTAAAGATGAGTAAGTAACTTAATAATGAATTTTTATTTTTATTATTCAACATAGTATGTTATTTATATGAAATACATGATATTTAAAAATTCATGTAAATTTTATGTATCAAGTGGCAAAATATCTTTCATTTTGGTACTACTCACAAAATACTACAGAAAAATAATATTCCCATTACAAAAAAAATTACAATACACATAAAAACTATGGTTATCTTTTATCTTTGAATTTGCATGTTAGTCTTCATTAATCTTTTATAAATCATTTGAATTCTTTTGAATTTGCATGATATTTAATAAAAAATTTGCATGATATTTAATAATAAATTTAGAATGTAAAATGTAGAATAGATTAGTAAAATTAAAATATAAGTATGTAAAATAGTAATTTTTAAAAAATCATTACACACTTTCACAATACTGTAAACTCGTCAAATCGTGATGTAACAAATTTGTTAAAGCAGTGTTTGAAGTTTGAAAAACCATCACTTCTACGTAAAGTAATGACTTGTATTTTTTTTTAATTCCTAAATAAATTTTATGTTTATTTAAATATATTATTATTTTTCTCTTCGATAATCTGGAAATTAACTTGAATTCATGGCTAATAAATCTACGTAAATTAATTTAGTTAAGTAAATTATTATTTTTCTCTTCGATATAACTCTGTGACAACAACTATTTAGGAGAGAATTTAGAATCAAATTTAGTAAGACAAATCTTAGAAATATACATATACAAATTACAAATTTTTCAAACAAAATTTAGAAACATAACCAATAAAAAAATATATATAACAATGTTACCGTCTTTGAAATGCACAATATTGACCAGTGGCCATAGTTGTTGCATATAACAAGTGATTGAAAGTTGAAAGAAAAAAATAGATAACACATGGTGTAGATAGTCTACCATTAAATACAATAGAACTACTAAATTCAACCATTGATAAAAGTTGTGCACGATGCAAGATTCAAATCATTGTTCACCTTAAGATAAAACCATCATAGAATAAAGGATTTATCAATGGTGGCATTTGAGGAACTCGAGTGTGAATTAAAAAAAATGTAGAGTTTCATATTGAAAAGTTTTCCCACATTGGTTAACTTTCAATTCTATAAATATTAAAATTCCACATTATATAATTTAGGCCAAATTACATTTTTGGTCCTTTAACTTAAGTTTAGGTAACGTTTTGGTCCTTTAACTTTTTTTTTTTTTTTCCCATTTCAGTATTTTATCTTTCAAAATAATTTCAATTATACCCTTTAAGTGAGATTCCGTTAGGGCAACGTTAACAAACTCCCTCATCCGTTTTCTTTCCAGTCAACGTTCACAAATCTCTTGTTTGGTATACTCATCTCCACTGATTTCCCTCCTCCCATTTTCGTCTTTTCATTTCCTTGTTTTCTTCTCTCATCTCCACTAATTTCCCTCTTCTCATCTCCATCGTTTTCCTCTGCGTGTTCCGTGAAATGCTATCGGCTTCGCGTTTTCTTCGTGAAGCTTCCTGAATCGCGTTTTCTTCCTGAAGCTTCAAGAAATCCTAATCGCAAATTGAGAGGAAAAGGTAACGTGTTTATGGATTCTGATGTTTAATGATCTGATTTATTTTAGGGTTTAGGTTTAGGGTTTAGTTGGGTTCTTATGGTATTTATTAGTTGCATGTGTTTGATTTTGAATGATTTTATTCTTACATGTGTTGATTATTTTGGGTCAAGGGTTTGTGGTCCACACATACATATTCCTTCCCGTTTTTCTAAGATTATGGGGTCAGATTTGTGGTCCCTGCCATTTGATTATAGTTTTCTATTAATGGGTTTTTTTTATGTGTTTTCAATGTAAAAAAGCAGAATGGATGTCTTTTTCGTCGATGTTCACCATGGAGGGTATTTTTTGGATGACACAATGGAAGTGTACCAAGGTGAAGTTTCTAATTGGAAATGTGATGCTGACAGGTGGAGTTACTTTGAGATTTTGGATATTATTAAACAAATGAGGTATCCTGAAGTTGTTAGTATATGGTATGAGGCGTATGGTGAGAAAAAGTTTTTGGAAAATGACATTGGGGCAATGGAAATGGTAAATTTTGCCAAGGCTAATGGGAAAGTGGATTTGTATCTTATTCATCCAATATCCCAGCCCATATTTATGGATAATGTGGAGAATAAGACTCAAAAAAATGAAGCTAAAAAAACCCATGAACCAACCCAAACAGGCCCACAACATGTGGATAATGTGCAGACTAAGGCTCAAGAAGCTACTAAAGTAGGAAATGATACACATGAACCAGCCCAAAGTGCAACCCAAACAGAAGACAATATTGAGTCTGACGGTGAAGATAGTGTTGTTAATGTAATTTTTGGAGACTCTGATGATGAATTGCCCATGAATGATGGGTTTGATGAGGTCCAAATAGGTGGTGACGGACTTGAAGGACAAGGAGGGGTAGGTGCAAGTAAGAAAGGTGCAATTAAGAAAGGTGCAAGTAACAAAGGGAGACCTAAGAAGATTCGTGTTGAGAAAGAACATATTGTGGATGAAGATGAAGAGGCCAATATGCAAAGTGAGAAGGAATTATTTGATGAAGAGTATTTTACAGAGGAATTGGAGAGTGATGATTCACAAGAAACTGATAAGTATCCTTTATTTGTCATGCCAAAAAAAATGGAAGATTATAAGTGGGTTTTAGGAACCCTTTTCACTGGTAAAGAAGAATTTAAGGAGGCTATGACAACATATGCCATTCATAATGGGAGGGATTTGAAGTTTATAAAAAATGACAAACTAAGAGTGAGAGTTAAATGCAAGGAAGGTTGTGAGTGGTTTGCCTATTGTGCAAAGTTACCTGATGAAGATACATGGCAACTTAGGAAACTAGTTGACACACATTCATGTAATAGAGAGTATAAGGTCAAATTTATGAGAGCAAGTTGGATCGGGAAAAGATTGTACTCAACAGTTAAAGAGAACCCGAACATAAAAATTACAGATATTTCTAACAAGGTTCATCAAAAGTGGAATGCTGGAGTAAGTAAGATGAAGGCATTTAGGGCACGTAGGGTTGCAATTGATATGGTTGATGGATCATTCAGAGAGCAATATATAAGATTGTATGATTATTGTCACGAGTTATTAAGATCAAATCCAAATAGTACAGTTAAGTTAGAAGTCCAAGCTACAAATTCAGAGGTAAGTGACTATGTGGACAGACCACTGTTGCCTAGTTTTCAACGCCTATATATGTGTCTTAATGGATGTAAAGAGAGTTTCCTGATTTGTAGACCAATAATTGGTCTCGATGGTTGTTTCCTTAAAGGGTATTATGGGGGTATGATTCTTGCTGCTGTAGGTAGAGATCCAAATGACCAAATGCTTCCAATTGCCCTGGCTGTAGTTGAAGGTGAGACAAGAGATTCATGGACTTGGTTCCTTAAATTATTAATTAATGACTTGGGTGGACAACAAGCATGCAAGTCCTACACCTTCATATCTGATCAGCAAAAGGTACTCATTAAAGTTCTGTTTTGGTAATTCTGTTAGATTGGTAGATTGAAAATTCTGTTTTGGTTATTCTGTTAGATTGGTAAATCTGTTTTGGTAATTCTGTTAGATTTGTTATTCTGTTAGATTAATAATTCTGTTTTGTGCAAGACTGCAAGTTGCATATTTCTGTTTTAGTAATTCTGTATGATTCTGCATTCTACTTTTCTGTCATCAAATCATCCTGGTAATTCTGTTGGTCAATGAGGCAGGGAAAGAATTCTGTTTTGCTAATTCTGTTTAGAAAGCTGCATATTTTCTGTTTTGGTAATTTTGTTTAGAGCACACATTAAAGTCCATATTCATTATTTTTTGTTGTTTATGTAAGGGACTATTGCCTGCAATGGATGAGTTGCTTCCTGGGGTGGAACAAAGATTTTGTGTAAGACACGTGTATAACAACTTCAGAAAAATTCACCCAGGGAAGAAGCTTAAGGAATTGATGTGGAAGGCAGCCAAGTCAACATATCATCAAGCATGGGAAAGAGAAATGAAAGAGTTGAGGAAAGTTAACGAAGAGGCCTACAAATATTTAGTGAAGATTCCTCCAAGGTTTTGGTCAAAGTCAAGATTTAGTTTCAATTCTAAATGTGATGTGCTTGTTAATAATATGTCAGAGACATTCAATAGTGTCATAATTGGACCTAGAGGGAAACCCATAGTGACAATGTTTGAAGACATCAAATTGTACTTAATGGAAAGGTGGGTTAGAAATAGAACTACATTGGAAAGGTACACTTGTTCTGTTCTGCCTCAAATCAAGAAAAAGTTAGCAAAGGAACAAGAATTATCAAGAATGTGGTTGTGTAGGTAATATTGTTTTTTATGCTTTGGTTTTGTTCTGTTTTTTAATTCTATGGTTCTGAAATCTGCCTGAAATCGATTTTGAAACATGTTTATTATGCTATGATTTTGAAACATGTTTATTATTCTGAAATCTGCCTGCATATTTTTATGATTTCTGCCTGAAAGCTGCAGGCTGCATATTTTTATGATTTCTGCCTGATTTTGCATGATTCTGATCCTAATTCCGATCCTGTTTATGCTATGAATTCTGCCTGATTCCGATCCTGTTTATGCTATGAATGCTGCCTGATTCTGATGAATTCTGAATTATGATTTCTGATTCTGATCATTTGCCTGATTCTGTTCATCTCTGAAATCTGTTTCTGTTCTGATTCTGATTCTGTTATGAAATCATGTGTTAATTGTTCTTATTCTTATTGAACAAGGTATGCTGGTGAAAATATATTTGGAGTTAGTAACATCAACCACACAGGAGACAAGTTTGTGGTATCACTGGAAAATAGAGAATGTTCATGTAGGAAGTGGATGCTCACTGGAATTCCCTGCTGCCATGCAGTTTGTTGTTGCAACTTCCTCAAAAAAGATCCAGAAGACTTGATTCCAGCATATTATAGGCGAGAGACATATGTCGCATGTTACCGACCTGTTATTTACCCAACAAATGGACAAAATATATGGGCTCAAACTCCATATCCTGATGTCTTACCGCCACCATCAAGAAGGCTTCCAGGAAG
>NC_021165.2:26648650-26710851 GCF_000331145.2 Cicer arietinum | reverse complement strand
TCTCAATTCTGATTTTCTGAGATTCATATCACCGTGTTGACTTTCTGATTTTCATCAATTTAAATATAATATTTAATCATACAACTGCAGACAAACCAAACATTATATTGACAGTAATAATTAAAGAAATAACAACCAAGAACATTGGAGCCACAATTGATGCAAAAGAAAATTACATTAATAGTTCCAAATTCCATACAACAAACTCTATCATAACTACATACTTACAACAAATCTACTACATCAACCTCAAGAAAATTACATCTACTACAATAAGCTCATTTTAGAGCTAAGATCAACAATAAAACAACACATGCTACACCAAACAAAACGCATAAAAATAGCAGCAACTTCATCTTAATAATGGTTGACTTGTGATCTCCATGCATCTTCAAAATGACATTCCTAAGAGTCATAATCTCCAACTCCTTTTGGGGGCACTCTAAACATTGTGTATGTAGTTGTTGTGGAGTTCTCTGTTGTGTTTGAGGCATATAGTCTGAATCCCAAACAAAGTAATTGCATCTACATTCAATATCATGACTCTACAATTGATGAACAAAGACAGCATCAATAACAAATCAACAATAAACAAATTTCTAATCTGAACCAAAAAACCATAAATCTAAAACCCTAATTTTAGAAAACCATTATGAAAAACAAAATCCCAAAATCTAATCTAACAACCTCAACTAAAATATTGAAAACCATAAAGGTATTATTGCTTACCACAAAATTCCTACAACCCCAAAACTTTCTTCCTCTGTTCGGACCCCATTTTGTCACTGTGCGCATCACAGGTTTCAAACCACAAGCACAATTTGGCAGCTCACTAATTCCATTGGAAACGAAAGAACCATAGTTGTAGGATTGTGTATTTGACCCATTTGAACATGAGGCATCCATGGATTTTGAGTTTTGAGAACCGTGAATATGATTTTTCATGGATGGAAGAAGCAAATGATAAGAGAAAAACGACTGGGACAAGAGAAGAACACGCACAGAGATGAGAAGAGGGAAATTAGTGGAGATGAGAAAAGAAAACAAGGAAATGAAAAGACGAAAATGGGAGGAGGGAAATCAATGGAGATGAGTATACCAAACAAGAGATTTGTGAACGTTGACTGGAAACAAATGATAAGAGAAAAACGACTGGGACAAGAGAAGAACACGCACAGAGATGAGAAGAGGGAAATTAGTGGAGATGAGAAAAGAAAACAAGGAAATGAAAAGACGAAAATGGGAGGAGGGAAATCAATGGAGATGAGTATACCAAACAAGAGATTTGTGAACGTTGACTGGAAAGAAAACGGATGAGGGAGTTTGTTAACGTTGCCCTAACGGAATCTCACTTAAAGGGTATAATTGAAATTATTTTGAAAGATAAAATACTGAAATGGGAAAAAAAAAAAAAAAAAAAGTTAAAGGACCAAAAATGTAATTTGGCCTATAAAAAAAAATTACAGAATCAATATATATATAAAATTTAAATCTTTATAATAATTAATGTAAAATATTTTTATAAGTTTGAATTTAATTTGTATATACATCCTATTAAATGTTTTACACATCATCCTATTAAATCACTCAAGAAGGTAATATTTTATAAACTAAGGGTATAATTTGATTTGATGCATCTTTAAAAACGTTTTACAATGTAGTAGGGTTTTAAGTAAGATAAATAAGGACATTAATAAAATTAAAGCAAGTAATACTCTTTGAAATTGGTTTACATTTCTTTCTTTTTTCAAATAACTCGATTGTTTTTTAATAAAAAAGAGTAGAACGTTATAGAAATAGTGAAGGGCAGTTAAAAAAAAAACAGTTTTAGGATCTGATTGATTCAACAGAAGGAGAGGAGTGAAAGTAAATAGATGTTTAGTTCAAAAACAGGAGAGAAGGAGATGATTGATTTTTTTAATTATGTTGATTCTCTCCCCTCCCATCCAAATCTCCTAAAATGCTGGGAGAATAAAAACCACTTGAAAAGTGATTTTGCTGTCCTCCCCCTCCTTAAAGTTGAACCAAACACATAATTTAAAATTAAACCGTGTCAAGAATGTTATTATCACAGCCAAAACACTAAACAGATGTAATTATCATAACTCCAAAGGGAGACACAATAAAGGTACAAACAAGTAACTTATTGTGTTTTACATCATAACATGCCTTGGTTCAGTACTAACATCAGTAATAAAACACGTCACACAATAAGAGATATTGTCATAGTCATAATCGTAATTACAGAGCTCAATACTGGAAGTATGAAATCATGAGAAAGAGCTCCTCTATTTCTTTCCACTTTTCTTGAGCCCAGATCCTCCAAAAGATCCCTTCTGTTGTGCCTTAGCTTTTAACTCCTTTAGAGCCTGTTCAATGCAAGCAACAGAATCAGATAAAAATCGGATTTGTTACAGAAAAATTGAATATAAACAGATACAAAGCTTTAACTGACCTTCTCCTCATCCTTTTTCTTCTGGATGTTAGCCATGTCAATCTACAGAATACAATACGAACATATTGTAAGATCAGTAACAGATTCACATATGGTACTACTAAATGTGTAAAAGCCAACAAAAAAGAATCATTTACCAATTATGATTGAAATTAAAATTTCACGCTGAACAACAGTAGAAATCTGAATACAACAAGAAAATAAAAGATAGAATAGGTTCTTCAACAATCCATAAAATCTTCCTACCCAAAGATGGTCTCAAACATTTCTACACGGCGAAACCACTCTTAACACAATCTCTCAAGTTCTCAATACCTTGCGGCCTTCTCTTAGTACAGATAAGTTAGTTGCTTACAGGATTGAAAAAAATTATGAAAAAATAATGAAATTTCATTGATGTTGACACTGAATTTAGTACCCAGAAGGATAGAAGAATGATTTACAGAACAAAGAAAAAATAACAAAGTATTTCCTCATGACTTACAAAGATCCTACCTTTCTCAAGACTCTACATCATAATTGACTTCACATAAGTTCTGAACATTCATATATACTCTCTTATGTATATCTCCTTATTTCCTCCTAATTCTATTATATGCAAACCAGTATATGCTACCATCAATTATTTACAGACATGTTATTTATCCCAAACTACTACTCTTATCCTTTCTAATCAGATCAATTAATTTTGGTTCAATACCATAAAAAAGATCATATAACAAAATAGTAGAATTCCATTACTTCAAACATTGCAGGTATATCTACCCTTTTTTTCTAATCCTACAAAGAAGTGGGAAATACTAAAGTTGCAAAAGAATCCTAGGACGCAGGTTCTTGATTTGTCTGTTTCAATAGATTCCAACAAAAAAACATTAAAACAAACAGAAGGCGAGCATTAACAAAAACCTGCATGGAAAACTAGCCAACCATGATAACAAGGGACAAAAAATAAAGTATATTACCATTACCATTGAATTCTATCTATGAAAACATGTATATTTAATTTACATAAATCCAAAATTATAAATTTATCATTCATGAATTGACATAAAGGAATTGAGTTCTATAACAAAAAAACACCCAATAAAACAACCAAGTTCAAACAAAGTAAACCAACCTTGAAAACTTTATTCTATCACCAACACAATTCAAATACAATAAAAAAAAACATGATACAAAAAACAATATAAAGATTTTAAAGAAATAAAAATACCTCATCGTAATCCTTTTTATCAGACTTTGGTTTCTTCAAAGGCTTAGCTTTTCCACCTTAAAGCACACAAAGAAAAGGAAGAAATCAATCAATTACATAATCAAAAAATTAAAATCTTTAACCTTAATTAACAGATCTGAATTTCAGGGTTATAAATCGATGGGACAAAATCTTTTAACAAAATTGAAGAAATTGATATGCATAAAATCAATAGAATCGTGTGAGTAATAAGTCACGGAAGATGGAGATGGAAGAATCAACGTACCTTGCTTGGTCGACATGGTTTGGGTGAAAAATTAGGGTTCGGTCTGAATAGGAAAACGACAGAAAATAACAGCAAACGACACGGCAGAAAGAAAGACCTTACCCTCACCAAGTTATTCTCTCGCGTATTCAATTCTATATATATAGCGAAATCGCAATCACCCATTTGTACTTTACGTTTTTTTTTTTCTCTAAAAATAAATGATTTTTTTTCTAAAAAATAAGCAGATTTTTTTTCTAAAAAATTAAAGTTGAGATTTCAGTAAGGAGTAAATAAATATTTTTATGTTATAAAAAATAATAAGCATTTTAATGATTGAAATTATATTGTATAAAAAAATCATTGAAATAGTAGCTGAAGAGTGGTCGATCAAATTTACAAAATACTTCATTTGACTAATAATAATTGTTGTATTTCATTATTTTATACAAATTAAAAAAGATGATAAATAAAAGAAAGAGAATCATAATTTTACTCAATTAATATTATTAATTATAAGTGTATTATATAAAGTAGAAATTAATAATTTAAAAGTGATGTACGTTATATTAATTAGAAGATACATTTAAAATAAAATAATAAAATTCTTGAAAATTAAAAGTGATAATCTTTTTTAATTTTTTTTTTTTAAATACGACACTTATCGTGTGATTGATGAAATAGTAATTTAGTCTTATAATTAAAAGATATCAATCAATTTAATTATTTTTATTTTTGTAACAATGATTTAATCGTAAGGTCCATGATTTAAATTCAAAATATGACGTTCAAACTAACAATATCGTCATTTTTCAATTGAGATAAATCTCATGAACAATCAAAATATTTCTTTATAAATTAGATTGATTGATATTTTTTATTTTAGAAAAGAGAGAAAAGGTAATGCATTATCAGTATAAAATTATTTTACACCACAATCATTTGCAATGTACCAACACCTTAAATATAAATTAAAAAAAAATGATGACAAAGTGTGATTGGTTGTCAATGTAAAATAATTTTACATTGATAGTGTATAATCTTTATTATCCTTAAAAAAATTAAATTTTTATTTGGCTAATTTTAATGACTAAATTGACCGATACTTATAATTTTACGAATAAAATATCTATTTACTCTCATTTTAAACCAATACTCTTGAAATTTATTATTATTAAAAAAGAAACTATATCAAAAATATTTGGTGTACACTTCTATGGGTGTATACATCTTGAGAAAGAAACATATAAAAAAGAATGATGTGATAAAAAAAAAAGAGAGATAAAATAACATGAGGTCTTGAGTGAATGTTGGAGAATATGTGGTCTATGTGTATCAATGTTGAAATTATAGGAGTTGATCTTTATAAATTAGGGATAAATTAAGTAATTCATGTAAAAAATAAGGTAATTACTCTCTAAATCATATAAGTCCACATATACAACCCACTCTCGATTAATAATTTTAATGTTGTTATTATATTTTAACTAGTGTGTTAACACATGCACACACAAGATATATATGAGGATTGAAATATATATTATATATAATATTTAATAAAAAAATTAATAAAAAACTTTCATGTAAAAATCTCATAAATCTCATATAGAATTAGAATCAAACATGCATCCAAAATGTGTTGTTATGCATCTAATTTGAATTTAAATTTAAATTTTATTTTGTTATTAATGAATCTAATTTTTTTTTTTAAATTGCATTGATTGAATTCAAGTTAGTATAGTGTTTCAGGTTAGTGAGACGTAAAAACAAGATATGCCTAATAAATGACAGAGTAAAATTCATATAACCAATAGATAATATTAAACTTACGTCTGCATTCAATCCCTTAAAAACATTAATAAAATTAAAGACACAAAAAATGATGGATTGGAGAGAGTTCTAAAAAATTGTGATCAAGGGATTTGAAGAGGCCTAGACACAACTTAATTTGAATATTTGTTTCAAAACACAATTTCTATTTTTTTTTTATGTTCCACCACATAGAAATTTGAATGTTTCATATTATTGTTGCAAATGTTAAATTAGAAAAGGAATACAATTAGTCAGAAGGGATAAATTTTTAATGGTCTTTGGAATTTGTTATAATTTTCTTATTTTTTAGGGAATTTATGATTTTGTTTCTATTTTATATTTTAGGTCTTTAACTACAATCCATTGTTCTTAAAAAAAATGCAATTCATTAGTAATTTGAAAATAAAACAATTTTATGTGTATTTTTTTTAATAAACGAAATTCAAACATAGTCAAACAATATATGCATTCTCATCACCTAGGTCAATAATATACACGCAATGGAATGGGGCGGAAGTAGATTTTGCCTCTTCCACCCCCGCACCCGACTAATCGGGGAAAATTCACATCCACTCTCGTTTTCATAGCGGGTGTAAAAATTAGACTCTCATCCCTGCCCGCAACGAGGTTCGGGTTTTTCCGTCCACACTCGCACACATTCATACATATAAAATTATAAATTTAAAAATCATATCTATTATAATTAATATAATAAAATAATTATTATTAGACAATAATAAAATCAAAAAATATTTTTATAGAGATAAAATTATAATTTTTAATATTTAAAAAATATTAAGTATATTCAATATGTATATGTATATAAAATTTAAAAAATACAATAATATTACTTGCGGGATAGGTTCGGATGCGGGTGGATATCATCACTCATAAACCCGTTCCCGTCTCCAAATTTTAATTTTGGAAAAAATCTGTATCTGCATCCAATTAAAGCGGGTTTTTTCTGCCCAAATAAAATGGATTTGGGTGAGTACTCGTAGGTGCATGTTATGTTTTCATCCCTAATATGCAATCTTAATTGAAAAAATAGGCCAAACCCAAAAAACTATCAAACGATTGTTTTTGAAATTTTTTATCTTATACTTCATATTTATATTCCTACCTTTACATATTATGCACATTATTTATTTTACTATTTTCTTTTTCTTTTAAAATAAATAAGTTTTTTATTTTTAAATTCAACTTGAATTTCAAAAAACATAAAAAAAAATTACAAAATACAATTTTGTTTTAAAAAATTCGAATTTTATGCAGCGAAAACTTTAAGTTTTTTGATACATAAAATTCGAATTTTTTGAAACATTGTGTTTTAGAAAATTTAAAAAATATTTTTCATAATGCAATTGTATTTCTAAAAATTCAAAATTTGTGTTTCGATAAAAAGTTTTTAAAATTTTTTAGAATACAAATATTTTTAGAAAATTCAAGCTTTGTATTTCAAAAACATTTTTTAAGGTTTTTGGACATTTTTATGTTCTGGAACACAAACCTGTACTACAAAATATAAAATTTGGATTTTTCTTAAAAAATAATAAATTTGGATTTTTTTTATTGAAACGTGGAGTAGAAAATGTTAGTGTGAGATAAAATTGTCTGATCTTTATAACGAGAAAAACTTATCTTCTATCTTCACAATGATACCATTATTCCACAATTCACTTAAACTTTCAATTTTCCTTTTCATTATAAATCGTTGAAACACAGGATATGTTAGTGTTTAAATTTAAAAAATGTTGAAGTCCTATATTGGATAAATCTCATATATTGAGTAGTTTTCAACTCTATAAATACAAAAGTCCCACATTGGAAAGAGAACATATGTGGGTTTGCTTCCATCACTATAACATGAGTTTCAAACTCTTGTGAAAAGTACACCAAAGTTGGATACATTTCTCAATTTTCTCTTTTTTCCCTTTGCTATTCTACTCAACTTATTTTCGACTCACTTCTCCCATTTCTTTTCGACCTTCGATATTTTAGAGCGATTTTGCACCGTAGTCTCTTTGATATTTTAGAGTTGTTTGTATCGTAGTCCCTTCAATTTTTAGAGCGGTTGTTATGCTGTAATTCCATCGATTTTTGAATGGTCCTAATACCACTATCCTTTTAGAGAGGTTTATATTCCGTAGTTCCATCAATTTTTTAGTGGTCCTAATACTAATATGATCGGTTTTTGTATCGTAGTCTTTTTGAGCGGTTTTTATGTTGTTGTCTTTTAGAGCGGTTTTTTATGTCGTAGTCCTTTTGATTTATGAGTGGTCATAGAATCATATTCTGAGTGACTTTAATCGTCATATTGAGAGTGACTTTAACCGTCATATTGAGGGTGTAATTCTAAAATAGTTTTGTATGGTGCAATAGAACTTCGATACAATTTGTTTGGGCTGTTTTATCTTGGGGACTTCGTTGTTGATAGTTTGTCTTGCACAATTTGGGCAGTGTCGCAAAACATCTTAAAGAGAGCGACCTAATCCGTGACTCAATCTAGTAATATCTTTGGTGGCATAAATTGATTTTGAAACAGTTTTCAAAACTCAAAAACAACAATTTTAAGATGTTTCTTTCTGCCATGTCAATCGAAAAGAATACTGAATTTGGTTATGTTGCCTTTGATTTCAATAAACTATTTGAGTTTAACAGTTTTAGGCAAACAGAAATGGATAAGAAAACTGAAGAATTAACCCATGAGAGAATAATGATAAGAATTATATTCTTAATGGACTTGTTGATCATTTATATGACTACTACAATTCTTGTTATACTGCTAGATATGTTTGGAATGTTTTGAAGAAAAAATATGATACTGAGAAAGTTGAGGTTAAAAAGTATGTTGTGATCTGCTACCTTAAGTATTATAGTATCAGATGCTCGATGACAGATTAATGGAGGTTCACTCTTGTGAAATTCAGAAGATAGCTCATGAGATCATCTCTTAAGGTATGACTTTAGATGAAGAATTTCAAATTAATTGATATTATTGACAATTTGCCTCTGCTTAGAAGGATTTCAAATAATTTCTCAAGCATAAACTAAAAGAATTTTCTCTAGAGAGTGTGAGAGCTAAAGAAAAAAATATTGTTTATGGTTTTATTTATTTATTGTTTTCTTCTAAATAAGGCATAGGGACATATTTGTACACCAATTTTAAATATTATATTTTTGTTGGCAATTGGTTCACCACTAATGCACGTTTAAATTAAAAAGGATTTGAAACTATCATGTGAACAAGGATTTGAAACTTAAGTAACTTAGGTTTAATTCCAAAGTTATCTTTAAATGATTTTAAAAAATGTGATTTTTGTAATCAATCTATGAATGTGTATTCATTGGTATGTAGTTAACAACAAAGCGTATGAATGTGTATTCATTAGGTATGCAGTAAACAACAAAACGTATAGGTTTTATGACCTAAATACGAAAGTAATCACATAGTCGAATGATGTTGAATTCTATGAAAATGAATTCCCTTTCAAATCGAGAAATAGTGGGGGCAGTGAACCAAGTCACATTCCTGTGACGAGAAACACTGAAAAAAAAACCAAGGTGAAATAGAAACTCGAAGAAGTAAGAGAGTCAGTTGCTAAAGATTATAGACCCAATTATATGCTCTATACCTTAGAAGAGGATCCTGCAAATCTTTAAGAAGCTTTGTTATTGTTGGATGCAAATTTATGACAATAAGCTATAAATGATGAGATGAATTCTCTAGAGTCTAATATGATTTGACTTTTAGTAGACTTGCCTCTTGATTGCAAACCGGTAGGTTGTAAATGAATGTTGAAAAAGAAACTAAAATCCAATAGAACTGTTGATAAATACAAGGCTCGCTTTGTAGCCAAAGGTTTTAGACAAAGAGAAAGTATATATTTCTTTGACATTTTATCACCAATCACTAGAATAACATCCATTAGGGTACTCATTTCACTAGCATCTATTCATAACTTGGTGGTACACCAAATGGATGTCAAAAATAGCTTTTTTTTTTATTTTTATGGTGACTTGGAAAAAGAAATCTATATGGAACAACCTGAAGGTTTTATGATTCATGGACAAGAAAATAAGGTATGTGAGTTAGATAAACCTCTAGTTGATCTTAAACAAGCTCCTAAGCAATGGCATGAAAAATTTGATAGTTTGATTATATCAAATGAGTTTAAAGTGAATGAAAGTGACAAATGTATTTTTTACAAATTTGAAAATGACATTTGCACTATCATATGTCTGTATGTAGACGACTTGCTCATATTTGGATCAAACATTCACGTTGTAAATATTATGAAAATATTGTTGTGCAACAACTTTGATATGAAAGATTTCAGAGAAGCGAGTGTAATCATTGAAATCAAGATTATAAGGTTAGAAAAGGGAGTTTCTTTGGATCAGTCTCACTATAGTGAAAAGATCCTAAATAAATATAAATATTTTGGATGTCCTTTGTAATGTCTTATCATATATCAAGGTTGATCAAATTTTCTTGACAGTTTGATTTTAGAGTTACAAACTGTTCTTATTTTTGACTGTTTTTTGAGTCCTTTTATTTTAGTGATCAGATAGCCTTTTTGATCTGTGATGAATCCTACTTGTTCCTTGCCATGTACTGATTCTATTTGAATGAAATTTCGAGGCAGAATCTTTCTTAAAGAGGTGAAGAATGATTGGTCAATATGATGTGATGAACATTCTTGAAACTGGAGATCATTCTCTGCTTTTATGCATAATGTTCTTATTGTTGTCTTTTCTGATTTGCTTGATTTTGTTCTTAAATAAATTCACTCAAAAGCACAAGTTAAATTAACATAACATTTTAGAATCATAATTAACTTTCTTAATTAACATTTATTTATTTTCATCAGAACTTTAAATATGGAGTTTGTCTCAACACCTAATACCAATATCCTTTTAGAGCGATTTATATTCCGTAGTTCTATCGATTTTTTAGTGGTCCTAATACTAATATGATCGATATTTGTATCATAGCCTTTTTGAGCGGATTTTATGTTGTCTTTTAGAGCGGTTTTTAGTTTGTAATCCTTTTGATTTATGAGTGGTCATAGAACCATATTCTGAGTGACTTTAATCGTCATATTGAGAGTGACTTTAACCGTCATATTGAGGGTGTAATTCTAAAATAGTTTTGTATGGTGCCTTTGATTTCAATAAACTGTTTCAGTTTAACAGTTTAAGGCAAACAAAAATGGATAAGAAAACTGAAGAGTTAACCCATGAGAGAATAATGATAAGAATTATATTCTTAATGGACTTGCTGATGATTTATATGACAACTGCAGTTCTAGTAATACTGCTAGATATGTTTGGAATGTTTTGAAGAAAAAATATGATACTGAGAAAGTTGAGGATAAAAAGTATGTTGTGAACTGCTACCTTAAGTATTATAGTATCAGATGACCGATGACAGATTAATGGAGGTTCACTCTTGTGAAATTCAGAAGATAGCTCATGAGATCATCTCTTAAGGTATGACTTTAGATGAAGAATTTCAAATTGATTGATATTATTGACAATATGCCTCTGCTTAGAAGGATTTCAAATAATTTCTCAAGCATAAAACAAAAGAATTTTCTCTAGAGAGTTTGAGAGATAAAGAAAAAAATATTGTTTATGGTTTTTATTTATTTATTGTTTTCTTCTGAATAAGGCATAAGGACATATTTGTACACCAATTTTAAATATGATATTTTTGTTGGCAATTGGTTCACTACTAATGCACGTTTAAATTAAATCAAGAATGTCTCATTCTGTTTACGTGTTTTTTTTTTTTTTTTTTAATATTTGGCATGCTAGACTCTGTCATGTGAACAAAGATTTGAAACTTAAGTAACTTAGGTTTAATTTCAAAGTTGTCTTTAAATGATTTTAAAAAAATGTGATTTCTGTAATCAATCTATGAATGTGTATTCATTGGTATGTAGTAAACAACAAAGCGTATGAATGTGTATTCATTAGGTATATAGTAAACAACAAAACGTATAGGTTTTATGACCTAAATACGAAAGTAATCACATAGTCGAACGATGTTGAATTCTATGAAAATGAATTCCCTTTCAAATCGAGAAATAGTGGGGGCAGTGAACCAAGTAACGTTCATGTGACGAGAAACACTGGAAAAAAAAAACAAGGCGAAATAGAAACTCGAAGAAGTAAGAGAGTTAGTTGCTAAAGATTATAGACCCAATTATACGCTCTATACCTTAGAAGAGGATCCTGCAAATCTTTAAGAAGCTTTGTTATCGTTGGATGCAAATTTATGGCAATAAGCTATAAATGATGAGATGGATTCCCTACAGTCTAACATGACTTGACATTTAGTAGACTTGCCTCCATATTGTAAACCGGTAGGTTGTAAATGAATGTTGAAAAAGAAACTAAAACCCAATGGAACTGTTGATAAATACAAGACTCGCTTTGTAGCCAAATGTTTTAGATAAAGGGAAATTATATATTTCTTTGACATTTTATCACCGATCACTAGAATAACATCCATTAGGGTACTCATTTCACTAGCAGCTATTCATAACTTGGTGGTACACCAAATGGATGTCAAAAATAGTTTTTTTTTTATTTTTATTTTTTATTTTTTTTTTATGGTTACTTGGAATAAAAAGTCTATATGGAACAACCTGAAGGTTTTGTGATTTATGGACAAGAAAATAAGGTCTGTAAGTTAGATAAATCTCTAGTTGATCTTAAACAAGCTCCTAAGCAATGACATGAAAAATTTGATAGTTTGATTATATCAAATGAGTTTAAAGTGAATGAAAGTGACAAATGTATTTATTACAAATCTGAAAATAACATTTGCACTATCATATGTTTGTATGTAGACGACTTGCTCATATTTGGATCAAACATTCACGTTGTAAATATTGTGAAAATATTGTTGTGCAACAACTTTGATATGAAATACTTCAGAGAAAATGGAGTTTCTTTGAACCAGTCTCACTATAATGAAAAGGTCCTAAAGAAATATAAATATTTTGACTCTAAACCTTCTTGCAAATCATATGATCCAAGTATGAAATTTTTCAAGAACACTAGTGTAGGTGTTAGACAAACTAAATATGTGAGCATCATTGACGGCCTCAAGTATGCCACTGACTATGTCATGGGACTGTTATGCAGGTTTACCAGTAGACCTAGTATGGAGTATTGACACGCTAGCAAAAGAAGCATGGGATATTTAAAAGGACTACGAGTCTCGAATTACATTATCAAATATTTCATGTTGTACTTGAAGGATAAAGTGATGTTGATTGGAACATTTTATCAGATGACTCCAAAGCAACTGGTGGGTATATTTTGGTATAGTCAGTGGTGTTGTATCTTGGAAATCGAAGAACATACAATATTGACTCCGTTTACTATGGAGTCTGAAAAGATAACATTAGCTACTGCTAGTGAAGAAGCGAGCTGGTTGAGATGCTTCCTAGTTGAGATTCCTTTATGGGAAAAACCTATGACAGATGCGTTGATCCACTGCGATAGTACCACAACTATTGCAAAGATTGAGAATCATTATTACAACAATAAGAGACGACAAATTCGTCGTAAGCACAACACTGTTAGAGAGTTACTTTCTAAAGGAGTCGTTATAGTAAATCATGTATACATTGATAAGAATTTAGCATATCCTTTGATGAAAGGGTTAGTTAGAGAGAAAATCCTAAATACATCCAAAATGATGAGACTAATGCCTATAGAGTCACTCATGATGGTAACCCGACCTAAAAGACTGGAGATCCCAATAATTAGGTTCAATGAGTAATAACAAGTTGTCAAGTGATATGAGATGAACATGTTATTATAAATTAGAGAATCATGATTCCTGAAACGATGATAGGATGAGGTAATAGAAACTCTTAATGAGATTTATACTTTACGTGAAGTGAAGTACCTAGGTACACGAATACTCTTAATAGACTCACCTATATGAATGTGGAAGAGAGGCCGCTTCCTATGGAACTTTGAGACAAAATTCCTAATGCGTTCACTATACTAGGATAGACGTGCAGAGCCATTAATGCACGGGTTATTAAGAATACAACCTATGAAAATGTTATGTGTGAGTTTGATGTTAGAGATAGAGTTCAAGACTATGAGTCACTCTTGTTGAATCTAAATCTTACTTACTATGCAAAGGTTCAAGTCAGGAGACACATTTGCTTATGCACGATCTTATAGAAACATTTGACGCTATTTCAAAAACATTTTTTTAAAATTAAGTAGGGGATTGTTGGAACATATAGTATGTTAGTGTGTAAATCTAAAAATTGTTGAAGTTCTACATTGGACAAATCTCATATATTGAGTAGTTTTATTCTCTATAAATAAAAAAAGTCTCACATTGGATAAAAAATATGTGAGTTTGCTTCCATCACTATAAATTGAGTTTCAAAATCTTGTGAAAAGTACACTAAAGTTAGATGCATTTCCCAATTTTCTCTTTTCTCCCTTTTCTATTATGCTCGACTTATTTCCGAGCCACTTCTTACCTTTATTTTTGTCTCTTCGATATTTTATAGCGGTTTTGCACTGTAGTCATTTTGATATTTTAAGGCGGTTTTGTACCGTAGTCCCTTCGATTTTTAGAGCGGTTATTATGTCGTAATTCTGTCGATTTTTGAGTGATCCTAATACCACTATCCTTTTAGAGAGTTTTTATGTCGTAGTCCCGTCGATTTTTTAGTGGTCCTAATACCACTATGAGCGGTTTTTGTGCCGTAGTCTTTTAAAGCGATTTTTGTGTCGTATTCTTTAAGAGCGGCTTTTTATACCGTAGTCCTTTTGATTTATGAGTGGTCATAATACCATATTCTGAGTGACTTTAATCGTCATATTAAGAGTGGTTTTAACCGTCGTATTGAGAGTGTAATTTTAGAACGGTTTTCAATTGTGCAGTAGAACTCCGATACATTTTTTGTAAACTTTTTTTGTCATAGAGACTTCGTGGTTGATAGTCTGCCTTGCACAATTTGAGCAGTGCAGCGAAACGTCTTAAAGAGAGTGACCTAGTCCGTGACTGAATCCAATAATATCTTCGGTGACATAAATTGATTTTGAATCAGTTTTCAAAACTACAAAACAACATAAACATAAAGGATTTTCGCTCAGTTCACCACAACTACTTACAAAATGCCCAAGTTGACAAATGAAATTTCCAAAAGATGTGGCATATGTAACTCAAATTTATCAAAACAACGTCATATACTCTGGTTTGGGATGGCAACACAACCCGCACCCACAGGTATCCACCCGAAATCGTCGTGATTTGAACGGGGAAAACCAACTTTCATTGGATGCAGGTGTAGATGCAGATTTAGGGGTGTTGATATCCACCCCTTACCCGCACCGGAACCTACCCTACTAGTAATATTATTGGCATTTTAAATTTTATATACATGTATATTTAATATATTTATATATTTTTCAATATTAAAAATTATAATAATCTCTCAATAGAAAATATAATTTTAATATTTTTTTTAAATTTTATTATTGTATAATAATAATAATTTTGCTATATTGATTATAATAAATATGAATTTAAATTTATTATATTATATATGTAAATGCGTCCGGGTGCAAATGGGGGAAATTCGAACCCCGTCACAGACATAAATGACTTAAATTTCATATCCTATAAAAATGGGTGCGGTTGCAGATTTTTACCTAACTTCTTGAGTTTAGGGGTGGGAGAGGCAAAATCCGTCTCCACCCTGTTGTCATGCCTAACTCCAATAAACTTGTTGATAAGTATGTCATAACGTATCTCAATTACGAAAATTTTAATACCAATGTATTCCGATAAACTTAAAACCAAGTTTGTCATAATTAATTAAGTTTTTTATTTTTATTTTGTAATTTAATAATTATTTTTAGTAGGTAAATGTGATATGTGTGAAATGCAAAACTTTTATTTTTATCTCACAAATTGTTTAACACTAAAAGAAATTAACAAACAATTACGTTTTCACCTAAAATTTTAAGATATTTAATTTTTAAACTTTTCCATTTATATATTATATATTAAACATTCACTTTTCTTATTCAACATGGACTATTAATCACACTTAATTATACACTAACAAAATACCATCAAAAAATTATCATCACTCATTGATATGAAAAAGATATTTGATAAAAATGTATGATATATTTTTTTAGTACAATAACAAAAACTAAGCCTTATATGATATTTTACAATGAGGTTTTTTTTACTCAATATATTACTTCTTAAGCATATTTTTTTTTGAAAATGTTTACTTTTCGTATTTTTCCATTTAAGAAAAGACTCAATTGAAACAATGATCAAAAGTAAGAGTTATTTCTTCTTATATTTATTTTGCTATATTAATTTTGGATGAATCTTATTATTTTTAAATTTCTTATTTACGTTATTTATTTGATTTTTTATATTTTAAATTATACTTTTAAATTTAGTCTTCTCTACATTTAATTTTTAGTTTCATCTCTACTCATGTTGATTTTTTTACCATTCAACACTTTGTCGTATGTAACATTCTCTGTCTTACAGCTATATTTGATATCATATAAAATATCTTAAACACTCACCGATTTTGACCACCTTTTAAAATTAGATAAACTTTATACAATTTTACTTAAATAAAAAAAGAAGATTTTTTAAGAGAAATGTCAGTGATTACTTAGGTGTCAAAATTCAAATCACTATGAAAAAAGTGAACTTAAATATTTGTGTAGCAAACGGTTTTGTCATTTCCTTGAGCTGACTAGCTAGCCAACTATATATGTTTTTTCAGCTTTTTGCCTTTTGACTTCATATGAATATGCACCCACAGTTTTCTCATGTAGTAACAAGTCATTCAAAAACTTACAAAAATAAAATAAAATAGTAAAGCACTAAAAAGTTACTCCAAATTAATATGGATAACATTTTCCATTTACTTTTTATAGTCTATGAAGTACAGGCAAAGTACATACCATTTTGATGGTTAGCCAAGAAACAAAACAAGTGGCTGAGAGTGGACAACAGTTTCATGCTTTGGCACTCTCTTCAACTAGCTCGGAGTTTTCAAGGAATTCATGTGAAATTTCTTTTAATTAAAATACTCTCTAACCCATATTTTTCCATATTTGTTTTTAAATAATGAAATTCATGTGATTTACACCAAATAAATAATAAAATCGTGTGATTTAGTTATACATACATTAATTTCACTCAAGGCTAGATAATGTTCTCAAAAGAGTACTTTAAAGAATGTTTTTATGAATATAAGTTCCAACGACTAATGTTACTTTTTCATATTTAATTATCTTTTATAAGTAATTTAAAATTTGAACTAATTTTTTCTTATGGACATCAATACCCACCTTTTTTCATAGATATAACAAAGTTCTCTATATTTTTTTACAATTAATAAATGTTTGTTTAAAATGTATCTAATCTAGTAATTAAACACATTTTAAAATGAGTTTAATTTATATATACCGTGTATCTTATTTACATACATGTGTATCTAATCCTATCATATATAGATATTTGTAATATTTATTGTTATGTTTTAGCAATTAACATAAGAGAAATGCTAACCTGTATCCTTTTAGACCACTTGTTAAAATACAAAAGATAAAATCTTTATATTAGAAATTGTGTATTTTATTTTTCAAAATGTTAAAAATTGTTTTTTAAGTCATAATTATTATTTGTGAAAATTATTAACATATGTTCTTGAGACATAAGTTAATTGGCATGACCCTAATATATATCCACAAACAATTTAATTTTTTTTTACATGTAACAATTTGAATAAGTGTATGTGTAAAAAATAAAATTAGTGCGTTGATACATATAAATTAATCTTCTTAAAATAATATATATTTGAACATAGCCCATGTTTTGTAGAATTAATTTTTTTGTTTTGGCAAATATTTGTTTTGTTTAAGGGAGATGTCGATAAGCCCGATGTTGGCAGCTATAACAAGATCCAATGGTTAGTAGCACAAATTTCATAGTAAAGGCCATTTGTTTGTGTATATATATGTTTGTGTTACTTTCATCTGAAACCACATTAAGCATTTGCAGTGTCCATTACTAAAGACAGCTAGCACACAAGCTGATTTTGGTATTTCACTTCATTTGAATCTTCTTCTTTGTCTCTCTCTTCTTCTATACATAATTTGGTGAAATAATAATAAAAAAAAAAAAACTACTTCCTCATTTGCAACTATATATGAATTCTCTCCTTTATATATAGCAATTTCATTCACTAATAAGACACTAACCATGGTATGTATTCTCTCTTTGACTTATATGGATTGCAATTAAAAGATGTATAGCTTGGACAATGGCTATATTGATTAGGTGCATGCATCTTTCTATATTTTTATCAATTAATGTTAGTTATATTTACTTTCTATATTAGTATAATGTTGTTGATATTGTCATGCATTTCACCTCAAGCTTTGTTTTTATATAAATATTAATGTATGATGATTCGTAAAAAACACACAAAAGAATATATGATAATTTTTTTATAGATAAATATTAATTATTATATTGGTATTTTCTTTTTCATTAGAGTTTAAAACCATCGTCAAATATAATTGATGCCGTCGCAAAATCACTAAAAAATTGATGTTTGTTTTGGTAAAAAAAACTTTGATGTTTTAGTTTATATCATGATTGCATACCTTTTTTTTTGGGTATAAACCTTAGAAGTGTGATTAATTTGCAGGTTCTAATGCCCCTAATGTTTGGTTCACTAGTGAAGCTAGCAAAGGCACTAGTGTGTGAACCTACTACCACTCTCACAACCATTCTCTATTATGGCAATTTGCTTCCTAGAAATCTTAACTTGGAGAGATTAGTACGAAGTGAATTTCTTCACCAAGAAAACTATTTCTTTCATTTTCTCATTACCATATTGAGGTGTGTTTGGTAATTAGAAAGACACAATGCATCAAATTATGTGAAAATTTAAGTTTTTGTGTATGTGTCAGATTAAAATCGAAAGAAATATGTATCTTTAATATTCAACAATGTCAGACACATGATTACTTTTAGTGAATGAAACACGTGAGAAACCAAAAAAAAAAATATTATGTACTTTTTGAGGTAC
Source organism: Cicer arietinum (assembly GCF_000331145.2). Classification (NCBI taxonomy): domain Eukaryota; kingdom Viridiplantae; phylum Streptophyta; class Magnoliopsida; order Fabales; family Fabaceae; genus Cicer; species Cicer arietinum. The sequence goes on along the minus strand of NC_021165.2, from coordinate 26,691,991 downwards.
TCCATGGTGTAGCAAAGTGATAGTGTTTGAAAGTTGTAATATATATGTAGATGTTTTGATGATAGTTTCCAAAGACACATTTGTTTTTGTTCCTACCCATCATGATTTTCCATTTTATTGTTCTCTTTTGTGTTATCCCTCACTCCGTTGCATAAGAGTTATTTTAATAAAAAAAAGTTATCTTAAAATAAATGTCATTATTAATTTTTAATATTATTTTATTATTTTATTTTGTATTAATGATAATAGAAAATATACCAATGATTAAGATGAATAATTTAATAGAATAATTTTTCTTTTTCTTTGAATTATTACATTATTAAACGACATTATTATATTATTAATACATATGCATTAATTGTTGATTTCATCAAAGGAGTACTATGTTGATTAAAAAAATTATAAATAATGTTTGGGATTGAAACTCTATGTTAACGTATTCGGGGGTTGATGTTTTCAATACAACTAATAGCTTAGACATCGATGAAACTGATTTCAGCTTCAGAATTTTATAGTTTGAAAAATTTAAATACTATCATAGAAGAAAACGTACACTTTTATCTTTTTTAAACTACAATAATGTTGGATTTTTGTAATTTTTCCGTCAAAAATAGTAAAAATATATTTAATTTGAAATGTAATTTATCATTATGGACGTCTCTACTTTGAAATTTTGATGATATTTTAGCCTTAGTTTAGAATTTTAATGCTATTTTGGCTAGTATTCAATGAATATTATGAATGAAAAAAAATGATGATTTACAATTTTTTTTTCACTAAATATAATCTTATTCGATATGTAGACACATTTTTTTAGTAAAGTTCAAAAATTACATTTTTAATAGGACCAAAATTGCACACTAAATTTCTCATGCAAAGACATTATTGTTGTTTAGAAGGATAAATAATTTTTAATCTAAAATAAATAAATAACCTATTTAAAACTTTCAATGAGGTTAAAAAAATCTATCATATAGTTTTGCCAAAAAAATATATACCAAAACTATGAATCTACTTGGATGTTGGTAGGGGAGGGGATATAATTTTAGATAAATCAAAATGTAATTAAATATGGACATAATAATATAAAAAATAAAAAATAGAAGTTTATGTGATTGGGCATAGTTGTAGCCTTGCCGATTTCGGTATTACTTTACCAGTCTCATTTTTGCTTTTCACACCCTCTTTTCTATTCACTCTCACTCCCCACATTTTCAACCTCTTTTGAGATGCTATCCTACCCCCCCCCCCCCCAACTCAGACTATGTCCAGTCCTTACAACTGTGAGATTTTCCACTAAGTGTTCAAAACAAAGAACTTTATTGGTTTTACAACACCTAGCTAAGATCAACCATGATCTGTTACAAACTTCAATCATTTCCAGCGAGAAAGAGATTAATCAGGTCACCAATCAACCTTGATAGGATTTCTTACGATCTACCCAAAATATACAAAACTCTTATAGTTCGAGTTTTACAATAATGATGAGATTGTTTTGTTAGAATATGAGATATCTCAACTCTTGTTTGAGATTCGATTCTTTACAAAGAATTTAGTAAAAATAACAGAGTAAGGAAAATTGATCAGACTGGTCCTTCTTTGAGTAATGAGAGAGTTTCAAGTATGTGAATGTGAATGATTTTATGAGACTTGTTAGTACTTTTTCAATTCCTTTTATAGGCGTTTTAGATCATTTAATAATGATCAAAAGAGCTGTTGATAGTGCTATGTCAGTTTTGACCAAAGACTAATTTATATGAATACAAATACTCTGGCCTTTGAACACTTTTGAATTATGTCGACTCGACTTAGTTCTACGATTTTTGATCAGATTTCCTTTTATTTGCTTGTTAATTTATTTGATTTGATCTAGAGTTTTGATTATGTCAAAACAGCTTGGAGAATGATGATGAACTTCTGCAGAATGTTATTAAAAATTCTAGCAATTGATAATCAATCTGGAGGTTCAGTCTTGATCATTCACTACAAAAAAACACTTATTTTGTGGCGGAAAAAAACCCTCACAAATTACTGACTGACAAAGCCCTCACAAATACTAAAAAACAAATTTATTTTTATTTGTGGCAGAAAAAAACCCTCACAATGGATTTGAATTTCAGCAGCATTTTGTGAGGGCAAAAGCCCTCACAAAATTACATCGTTGGACCTTAGTGAGGACTTAAGCTGCTATAAAATCATGCATTTATGAGAGAAAAAGCCGCCACAAAGTTACTCCTTTGCGACCGCAAATGCCGCCACAAAGTCACTCGTTTGTGAATGCAAAAGCCGCCACAAAAGGCGTAGTGTACCGTTGGCTTTTATGGCTGCTTTGACCGCCACAAAGTCAATTTTTTTGGCTGCTTTGACCGCCACAAAATATCATTGTTCTCCTATAAATATAACTCTTCCTCTCATTTTTCATTTCTACTTTCTCTCTAAATTTTCTCTCCCCCTTCTCTCTATAAATATTTTTTCTCCAACATTTCTCTTTTATTTATTAAATATCGATAAGTTTTTATTTTACAATTTATTTTTTAATATTATTTTTGATTTGAAGTTATTTTTTTAATGAATATTATTTAATTTTATTTTGACAGTGGTGCTATTGTGGTTATTGCGAATAGTTGTTACTTGTTTGTAAGCTTCAAGTAAGACACTACTCGACATCCAGTATGTAATGCATTTTAAATATAGATTAATAATTATATAATTATTATTGTTATATGGTTTTAAAATATTTTAGACTTGATATTTTATTTTATAATGTAGATTAATATATTATTTTTTAAATTGAGTATAATATTATTTTTAAACTTTAATATTAGTAAGATTTGTTAAACAAATTACTAGTAAAATATTTAATTTGTAAAATTTATACTCAAATTTAAATATAGTTATTTTTTAATTGTTGATGAAGTGTTATTTTTTTGTTATAGTTATTATTTGTATTATGATTTATTATGTTAGTAAAATATAATTTTATTAAGAAATTGTAATTTTTTAGCAACAAAATAATACTTATGTAAAACAAGATTTATACTAATGATCTAATCATAAAATATGTAGTATCACAGCAGCATCCTCAACCTCAAACAACTACGGCTTCGTCGATTAGTGGTGGTGTACTTGAAAATGAATTACAATTTCAAACTATGTTGTCTCCAACACCAATTAATAATTTTATATAATTTATTAACATATAATATTTATTTTAAATTGAATATAATTTTGAATATAATTTATTAATATATAATATTTATTTAAAATTTAAAATTTAAATTATATTAATATTAATTTTTTATATATAATATCAATTTTTAATATTAATTTCGAATTTTATAAATTTTTTTAATAAAGTCACACATTTGTGGCGGCCTAAGCCCTCACAAATGAGACAGTTTTTGGCGGTCTAAGCCCTCATAAACTGATTATTTTATGTCATGTCATCCTTTGTGGCGGCCTAAGCCCTCACAAATGACAACTTTTGTGGCGGCCTTGACCCTCACAAACGCTGACTATTTTAAACTTAGTCTTTTGTGGCGGCCTATGCCCTCACAAATTTGTGGTGGACTTTTCCGTCACAATTTTGTGAGGACTTAAGCCCTCACAAATGGTAACCAAAAAAACTGAATTTTGTGGCCGTTTTTGCCACCACAAACCTTTGCGACTGGCTTATTTGTGGCTGCCAAAGGCAGCCACAAATTTACCTGTTGTAGCTGCTTTTCTCCCTTTGTGAGGGTATTAGCCCTCACAAATCCTTGTTTTTCTTGTTGTGATTCTGGATATCGTCTTGATTAATTTGGATGTCTTGTACATTTCAAGATCATTTATCTTTCTTGATAGTTTAAGCTGGAGAATGTTTAGATCTGTGTGGTCTTGCTAATTTGTGATATTCTCTCTTTGCGATTCGAGTAGTTTCTTTGAATCTGGTCATCTCAGTTTGTTCCTTGCCAAGTGCTAATGCTATAGATGTAAAACCCAGAAGCTAAAACTTCTTTTAACTAGTGGAGATTGATTGATCTTAGGGTTGTGATGATCAATTTTGGTCCTGGAGAACATTATCCGTTTTTATAGATTTTGTCTGGAATATTCTCTTTTCTTATCAGTTCAATTTTTATCTTTTATTGCTGATTTCTTTGCTTTACTTGAGTCCTATCTTTGAATTAATCCACTCAAAGCACAAGTTAAATTAACATAACATTTAAAATCATAATTAACATTATTATTTATCGTTTGTTTATTTTTATCAAAACTTAAATTGGGAGTTTGTCTTAACACACAAAGTTTAAGGTTTAAACCCTAAACCCTACTAAAACACATTTGTGTACTTGAAAACTTGTAAAAAAAAATTTGGTACACAAAGTTCAAATTTTTGAAACACATGAGTTCTGAAAAACATTTTTTATAAGTTTTCTGAACCCTTCAATGGGGTAAAAAAAATTAGATCTTTGAAAAATAAAAGAAAGGGATAAAATAATTACTTTATATAAAATGTAGGGACACCAGTATAAGCGTAGGGATACAAAAGAAACTTTTCAAAGTAATATCTACACTTTACATACATATCGCATGACTTGTCACAACTTCAACTTCTATTAGACGAAAAATTTACCATATACCCCCTACAATTTATACTTTTACCCCACAAACCCAAATTTTCCCCGAACATTTTTACAACCCAAAGACAAAAATTTATGGATTGAAAAAGGCATCCACCCCCAACTAAAATTTCTTTACACAATTACTTTCAGAGACAGAACATACATATTGTAAATTTGAGAATTGAAATTTTCGACATCAATAAAATTTTATTATTAAATTTCTGATACAAAAATACGTAAACAAAATTTAATTAAATTAAAATTTTCAGAATTTCCAAAATTTTAATTTATGAAATTTTCGGTATACAACCGCATAACACCTCCGATTAATGATTTTGAGCACCTTGAAGTGATTTTTCTAGTAAACTTCTTTGTGCATTTTAGTTTTATCTTCAAATACAAGACAATTGACTTCCTTCACGTCAATGACTATTTTCCAACTTGAATAGTAGGTTTCTTCTTTAACAAGACACTTAACTGAATAGACTGGCAGAGAGGATTGAACGATGATGATTATCTCGATGAAAAAGCTTTTGATGAATTCTTCAGCGATATATGCATAACACTATAATTCCTTCACGAGATGCTCATAGATTGGTTTTTCTTCTAAAGACAAGTACTCAAACCATCTCAATAGTGAAATTTTTCTCTTAAGTCGAAGTCATTTTCAGCCAAATCATGGAGATCTATCATGAGTTCTCTAAGGACAAAAATTTCATAACTAGAGTTTGAAGTGGTGTTGTTGCGGCTATTGGCCATTCTTAAAGTTTTATTAAATTATTGTGGTTAACTGTAATTCTACTAAAATCATAATGATATCAAACATACACCAAATTGAAGATGAGATGTTTGAGATCATTAGAGAGGAACCGATTTAGTTTCAAGCTCATCAAAAAATAAAGATGGAGCAATAACGATATTTTTAATTGGATCAATAAAGATGTAACATTTTTTCTTCATAATGTAATTTCATTATTTGTCTCCCTCCCTTGATCAATCTCAAGTCCAAATGATAATTAACTAATGAATCCTTAGCTACCAACTAAGCCAATTGAGGTGAGAATATACTAAGTCGAACTAAGCTTTATAAGGTCTGAGTTTAATATGTAGAAAAATTTAAAATCTGACCAGTAGCTTGTTATAGGTTTATTTTTTAAGTATGAATTTAGTTTTGATGAAAGTTTGATATGACCTATTAGCCTACTTAAAAACGTGTTTTAGTTTAACAACTTTGAAAATGTAATCAGACATATAATTAAATAGACTAACGAGTTAATACGTCAATGAAATTAAATTATATTTTGATATTTAACATGGCATCTTAAAAAATCCGATTTTATATGACATTTGCTTTAATTCTATTTTATAATAATACATTTAAATATGTTAAAAACTAAATAAGGTTAATATGCTTAAATTATTAAAAGTTCAATATCTAACAAAAATATCAAAATTTAATATAATAATAGTATTAATAAAATTTAATATAATAATAGTAATTGATCTTAATTTAAAAATTCTTTTATTTATATTTTTTTTCAAAAGAAATATTATCTTTTCATCCCTAAATATCTCTCCTATCAGATCATCTCACATCTCTAAATATCTCTCCAATCAGATCATCTCACAACTCCTATAGGGTGTGTGTCTATGATAGAATCATGTTTGTTTCACTTTTTCCGAAAGCAATTATATCAAATAATAGATTCATTTTCGTTTCATACCTCACATCTAATTGCTAATAATATTTATTTATAATAACACGTAGTTACAGCTGAAGTTGTCTGGCAACAAGAATTGTTTAGTTGGCACAATTTTGCTTTAACTTTCTTGGCATCCAAGATTTTTGTGTAAAATCAGAGGGATTTTTGACAAAATATGTGTTCTATATAACATATGTATTCAAGTCACGCATTTGATAAGACATGATTTAGTATATATGTCCCACCTAAACAGAGCATTTACGTTATGACAACGTAACCCCAATCATGCCCCATAGTTCACACCATTTTGAATTTTGCATTGATTGTGGGATTTATGACTATATAGTATATACTCCCCTTTAAGACAAAACACCTACTTTATTTTTAGTACTTAGTAAGAATTAATAATGATAATTAAGTATTTTTTTTTATTCCATGTAAAATAATACATTTATTAATCTAGTCCTAATTAAATAGTCATGTTCTCATAACATTAAAATTAAAAGACAATTTTGGTCCTATTATTTTATTAAATTCGTAATTTTAGTCTCTCTTTTTTTTTTTTTTTTTTCTCGTTTTTGGTCCTCCATTTTTAAAATAATTGAAATTTCTCTTCTTAATTTGAAAATAAAGGGACTAAAATTAGAAAAAAAAAAAAAGGGATTAAAATTGCGGAATTGATAAAACGGAGGATCAAAATTGAATTTTAACTAAAAATTAATTCAAGACGTCCCATAAGTACACCTTAATTGGTAGCTCTAAAAACATTAATATGCAAGATTCCGAGTTCGAACTCAAGATTTTTCACATCTCAATGTCTGTTTGGCAACACCAATAAGCTAACTTATAGCTTATTGGATTAACTTATTTGATCAAAATAAATGTCTTTGATTAATAAATTTTTTACATCAATTTATAATTTTTTCTGAGATTCTATTTTAATCAGCTGAGCATATAACTTATAGATTTTTACACTTTCTTCTACTCACTTTTTCTGAGCTTATACCTCACTCACTCCCCACTTCTTCACATAGCTCAATTCACATATATCTTCTTCTCGATGAATAGAGTTAAACTCAGTTTTTTTTTAATTCTTTGTAAAAATAACTCAAAAAAGTCATGTCATTTTACATTAACAAAAACGAAATTTACCAAATTCTTTAATTTCAATTTAATTAGTTTTTCAGCTGTAAGTCATCAATTATCAGCTAACTTATAACTTAATTTTATCAAACAAAATGTTAATTTGTGTGAGTCAACCTACTAGACTATTAAAAAAAAAAAAAATTTAAAGCTGTTTTTGAAATAATAACATTAAAATGTAAATAAGATTAATTGATATTTGTTTAAATTATAAGTCCAACAATTGTTGACAACTTTTTACTTATAATAATGAGTCCAGAGTACAATGCAGCAGCCATAGTATACTTGGCAACCAAGCAAAGTGATCAAGGGAAAAAAAAAAGCATAGTTTAAGAATAAAGGAAGAAGAAGTCAAGGGTCATGCACCTTGGAGGCTAGTTCACAGCTGTGATTGTGTTGTAGATTAAAATCAAGCATTTTTCACAGCAAGTCACCACGCAATTTGACTCTGCTTTTGATATCTCTGGCAAGCAAATCCAACTCACTCACCACAAATACGTGAATCTGAGATATTTATCATTTCATTTCTAAATATGCTATATTGTGTAGTATTGTATTGAAGAAGAAATGAAAGATATTTGATTCTACGAATGAATATGCTAAATATTTTTATGATGAAATAAAGTATAGTGGTCAGTATCGTTTCATTACTTGTGAGTTGTGATAGCTTTTTTTTTTTTTATTTTTTTTTTTATAATTATACATTTGTTTCTGAATATCTCTCATGCGACGACTATAAATTAAGATATTTTTATACATTTGGTTTAAGATAATTTTACATCTACATCTACTCATATTTTATCATAATGTTATCTTTTTAGGAAATATGCATTTTAATCCTAAAAAATATAAAGATAATTTAATTTAATCTCTCAAATTTATGAAATGACAATTTAGTCATTTAACCTTCCAAATTTAACATTATAATTTTAAAATTTCTATGTTTATTTTGATACATCAAGAGAGTATTCGAGTTAAAATAATTTTTTTTAGTTGGGTTTTATGAATGTTTATAGATGAGATATTATTTCTTTAGTGTTAACCCTCCGATTTCTAAAGAAAAGCGGTCTTGAGAATATGAAATTCCATTTGAAAGTAAGTAAAATCAGATCAAAGATTGTTCCGGTCAATAATCGAATTTAAATTCTCATAAACAATTCATTTTTAATCAAAGTTCATTAACTATTTTAGTCAAACCATTTGTTTTTAAAGGCGAGATATTTTCATAAAGAAAACTAATTTGACTAATAATTTATCATTTTACAAATTTAAAGGACTAAATTAATCAACGTTCAAAATTTCATAAATTTAAATGATTATTTTTTTATTTCCTAATAATTAACAAAATCATTACAAAATCGTCCCATGATACTTTTTTTGTTGTTGTCTAAATCCTTTTATTTTTAGAACAAACATCCCTGATTATCAAATACTCTCTCTAGTCCTATATATAAGAAAAATTTTAGAGAAAATTTTTAATTTTATATATGAGAAAAAGTTACGTATTTATTATTTAAATTACTTTTATACTTTTATTTAAAATATTTGTCTTTTTAATATTATTAATGAATATTTAGCTTCTCACAATTTTTAATAAAAGTATATATGTAAATATAATTAAAACAATTAATGAGTACATTAATTTTGAAATAATTTTTGTTATTTTCTCTTGTAAATGTGACAAAAAAATATTAACTTCACAATCTCACTCTTCTCTTCTCTCTCCCTATGTTCTATCACATTACAGATACATTGCATTATCGTTATTATTATTATTTTCTTCAAATTCAGACACTCTTTATTGCTTAACATAAGTACATAACAACCTTTTTCTCCCTTTTTTTGCCTCTAAGTTTCTTCCTTGGTAATCAAGGAACTATAATATATTTTGTTCTATCGTCGTTTTGTATCACACTTGTGTCGTTTTAATGTTTCTCAATTATAAAAAGCTTCTCCTTAACTCTATATATCTATCTCTTTCATCTCTCTTAGGAGTTTTCAGTTTTTCTCTTCATGAGAGCTTCCATTTCTTTTCTTTGAGTTCTCCTCAATGTTGATTCTTACCTTAACTTTATGTTCAATCATTCTAAATACACATACTAGTTCATCTATATTTAATTTAACCAAAACATAGCCTAAAAAATATCCAACAAAAAAATAGTCTTTTCCCTTTTTAGCCAATTGGGTCTCTTCATATTCTATGATCATACAAATGTTTAGGTGGATATTGAAGCCTAAATTCTATTCAAAATGGTACAATACAATACAAATAGTAACTAAAGTTGTGATTTTTAATTTTAAAAATTTGCTAGTTACACCCGTTCTTATTTTAGTTACATAAATTATTTTTTATACGTGAATTCAAATTATATACGTTTTTAACTGAATTCACATAAATAATTGAAGTGTAACTGGAAATAAATTAATAAGGTATAATTAGCAATTTTGTTTTTAATTATTTGGTTCTGTCTTTTAAAAATAATTGTTATATGATGTTTTTTTTATTAATGTGTTGGATTTCACTTTTGAAAAAATAAACAGTATATCATATGTGAAGTGTATAAAGATAAGATTAGAGAGGATAGAGAAGAAGAGAAGAGCTGTTGAGAAGTTTACGAAGAGTGATATTGCTGAACTTCTTAGGAGAGGGCTTGACTATGATGCATATAAAAGGGTAATGTTTTTTTTTTTTTTTTTGTATTTTTTTTTTTGCAATTTTTTTGAATTTTTCTAATGTTTATTTATTTGATTTGAATGATGGTTTAGTCTTTGCACTTGAAGCAGGCTGAAGGACTTTTGTTTGAGCAAAAAATGTTATCATGCTATGAATTAATTGAAAAGTTTATTGGATGTATATCTGATCATCTTGAAGACATAACTAAGCAGAGGTGTGTTTTTCTATGTATGCATTAATATTATGTCTCAATTCTCATTCATAAAAAAATAACATGATTTTTACTATTTTGAATTACCAACTCAAAATGCATTTGTTTAAATTTTCTTATATAGTGAATGCCCTGAGGAATGCAAAGAAGCTGTGCCATCATTGATGTATGCTGCAGCAAGAATTTCTGATTTACCAGAATTGCGTGACCTTAGAACTTTGTTTATAGAGAAATATGGGAATTCTCTTGAACCATACATAAATAAAGAGGTAAAATCAATTATCCACACTAGTAGAGTTTACTTAGTATTTGGTTCTAATTTATGCAAAATTGATCCGTGACATTTAAAATTTATTTTGACATCATTGGTGATTCTCGAGTAAAATTGATTTTATATTTAGAATTGATTCTAATTTGAAGATATAATTTGTAACTTTTGTCATTGAAATTGATTTTTAACTTTGGATTTATCACTTAACTCACTTTCTCACCAATGTATACAAATATAAATCACTTTTTATAAAATTAACTTTAGTCAAAATCAATTTATATAAACCACTTTTTATAAAATTAACTTTTAGTCAAAATCAATTTTATAAAATCAATTAATTCAAAATCAATTTTGGTTACCGCATAATCAACACAATAAAATTGATTATAACTTGACATTATAATTTGTAATTTTTGTCTCAAAACATGATTTTTACGCTTAAATTTATTATTCTATTCACTTTTACTTGACCGTAGTTAAACATAAATTATTTTATTTTAAACCTATTTTTGACTAAAATTAATGTTACCAATTCAATTTAAGCAAAATTAATTTTTGTCACCCGTAAAATAAAAAATAGACTTACTAAAAAAATATCATCTCTTCTTAATTTTTAATATTTGTTTTGAGATATATCATTGTTTTTAAGGCTTGCTTAAATAATTGTTGTTCCTCAGATTGTTGAGAAGTTGAGAAGAGATCCTTCTACAAGGGAAATGAAGATTAGGTTATTATATGATATAGCACAAGAGTTCTCTATAGATTGGAATGCAAAGGCTTTGATGAAAAGACTTTATACACACCCATCATTATATGAAGTAAGTAATTTTTCACATTGTGACTAATTTTCTATCTAAGCAAATGGAGCGTTTGATTCATTAGAAATATAAATTAGAATTAATAATTGAGTGATTCACCAACTTTAGTCATTGATATTGTAGGTGTTATGAAATTTGATTTTTAAAATTAATAAAAATATATAAAATAATAAACTAATCTAAAATAAAATAAAAATAAAAAGAACATCTGAAAAAGTTGATATATTTGATCTTAATTTTTAATCAAATACATTAACTTTTCAAATAAAATATTTTATTTATATTTCATTGTATAGGAAGTATATAAGTTATATTTAATTGTTTTACCCTAGACACCAAGTTGTTGATTTAATAATTGATTAGTATTAAGCTATTATACAACTAACATATATTGATAAATACATAAACTGACTAATAACAGGGGAGGCCTATGTCTGATAACAACAGAGACAACATAGTCAACATTGGAGGAGGAGAACACCAATACAGTAGTGATTATGATGATGATGAAACAAGCACAGATACATCATCACATCATGGAAGAAAAGATAGTTCAAGTTCATTTGGAAGCATATCTGAGGATGATCATCAAAAAGTAGCACAAGAAATCAAGAAACCAAATTCATTTTTGCTCATTCCACCACCTTACCTCAAACAAAATGCTAATAACAACAAAAGTGAAATCAATTCCAACAAAACAACAAATTTAGAAACACTACAGAAGACTGATTCAAGTGGAATGAAACCATCAACTTCAGATGATACAATATCATCATCACAAGGGCTTGCACAAATACCAGGCGGCGCGTGGCGTGTGCCTACTACTCTGCCTGATTATGATGATTTAATAGCTCGTCTCAAAGCTTTCACAGGAAGATCATAAGAAAAAGCTTTAGAATCATAGATTTGTGCAAATATAAAGTTTCTCATATTCATGTTATGTCTGAGGTTTAGGATTTAAGACACAATTGTAGTAAATTTGTAAAGATGTTAGATTATGAGTTTAAAATTAGTTTCTCTATGTATATATACGTGTGCATATGAGAATAAAAATTGGAGAAAATATATAAGCTTATAAACCAATTATTACATGAAGTAACATAACAAAAAAGAGTATGTGTTCTAGATTAGGCCAAACCTACTATCATTTAAATAAAAAAATAATTAGTTTGTGTTAATTTTTTTTAGAAAAAAAAATACTATTGTAATTAACTTACACAATGAAGTTTTAGATTTGAGCCAATGATAAAATATTCAATTTAATAATATCGATAGATGTCGAACCTATAATAAAATATACAATATAATAATATCGATATTTTTCAGTTGAACTATCAGATATGAATTAAATAATTTAAACATAATCTAAAACGCCATCGTTTTATTGCCTTTACAGCATCTAGTTGTCCACTTGACAACCTTGCTTTTTCTTTTCTCTCTGATGCTCCTACAAAAATCAGATTCTCTCTCTTTTCCCACAAGCAATAAAAAATGGAACCCGAATAACATAACAACATTCTCCACTAAAACGACACCGTCTCATTTCCTTGACGCCGAAGCTTCCAACCATTCGACACCCACACTCTCACCCCTCGCCATAAACCCAAACAAAATAATAAAAAGTTAAAAAATAAAAATCAAGAAGCAAAAAAGAAAATGGGTTGCTACGAATCAAAAATGGAGAACCAAGAAACCATATCAAACAGCAAAGACCGTAACTACTTCATGAAACAGACAGTTACCTTCCGTAACAACTTCGCATCCGCCCACTCCTCCTACGCCGCTTCACTCAAAAACACCGGCGCCGCTCTCATCGACTTCGCTCAAGCCGGCGAACACCAAAACTTTCAATTCTCTCCTTCCTACGATCTTCCTCCCTTGCCTCCTCCTCCTCTTCCTAATTTCCCCGCTGCTCTCCGCCGTGCTATCACCATGCCGGATATTCAATCCGATACGGTAGAAACCGCCGTGGAAGAGGTTGATGATGAAGATGAAGAAACTGAAGGACGTGGTTTGAGAAATAATGAGAGGAAGAATTGTGTGATTCAGGTGTTGAGTGAAGTTGATAATCGTTTTATATTGGCTTCTGAAGCTGCTCGTGACGTTTCCATAATTCTTCAGGCTACTCGTCTTCACTTTCGTTCCAATTTTTCTGATACCGGAGGTAACCATAAAAATTCATGATTATTTCTTTATGTTTTTTTTAGCACAATTTTAAGTGAAATAATAAGGTAGGACGGATACCGGGACATGCCTTCATTTAAAACATAATTTAAGTTTATATATTTTATAGACTAAACAACACTTTACTCCTTTACCTTAATTAACGTTTTAGTAGTTTATCTTTTTATTTTTTTTTTCTCGATTTGATTATTTATTTTAATTTTTAGTGACAAGTTAATCTTTTATGTTTTAAAATATCAACAATGTTATCTTTCTTTTTTTTTATAAAAATTCAAAAAATTCATAAAAAATTTTAAACAAAATCCATAAAATTAATTATCATCCTCAATATAATGCAATTTCATCAAATTCATAACTTACATATTTAAATAAACTCATATTTTCATCTCTAACAACATCAAATAAAAAATGAAAATATGAGTTTATTTGAAGATTTGAGTTACAAATTTGATAAAATTTGTATTATATTGAAGAATATAATTAATTTTATCGGTTTTGTTTGAAAATTTTGATGAATTTTTGTAAAAAATTGATAACATTGTTGACATTGTAAAATATAAAAGATCAAATTGTCACTTAAAATCAAAATAAATGAACAAATCGGGAAAAAATATAAATGACTAAAATGTTAACTGAAATTAAGTTAATGAATCACAGGTGATATTTAGCCTAATTTATATTTGACACGCCTTCAATTTAATGTGTCGGGTAAATTTATATAATTTGTATTTGACATTAAGTTCAACTGTTAATTTTACTAAATACATTATGTTCAACCAGCTCTCTTATTCCCTATCTATAATAAGCTCATTCATTATGAGCTAAAAATGTGTCGGTTTTTGTGGTTTTTCTAAAGCAAATTATATTTGGAGTTGTAGTAAAAATAAAGGCAAAAATGTTGTTAAAATCTTAATAGTGTATCATGATAATTTCACACTTCTTTAAGTGCATTCTTTTTCTTTTTTGGTCTATAGATGAAATGGTATAGGCATTTTGTCAGTTGACTGAAATGGAAGAGAAACAAAGTGAATACCATATCATGAAAGTATATTATGATAGTAATACATATGTAAACTCAATAATGCTTTCATTGATTGACATGAGAGAAATACAAAGAAGCAAAATAACTAAAACAAATGTTAGAACACTTTAATGTACTTGTTAATTTGTAATCAATTCTAAGTTGAGAGGATGAAAGGTAGAAAGAATAAGGAATGAAAAGAATCAAAATCACTTTATTTCTTGTATATCAAGTAACTGCACTAGTTTGTATTTATATCAAAGCACATGTTAGATAAGCTGTTGTAACTAACTACTTACAGCCACTAACAGCCTCTAACTAACTTCTAAGACTTCCTAACTACCACTTTGAATTACAATTTAAACAAAAACTACTAACAGAAAACAGAAATAACTGAATCATTTTAACTAGTAAATGACTGATTGTAACACTAACCATGAGTCCATGAGTGTGTGAGTGGAGTTAAGAAGAAAGAGATCCTTAGTTTTGAATTTTAATTGTACTTTTCTTTTTTAGGAAATGTTGATTACTCTGCAAGGGTGATGCGAGTTGTAACATGGGACCGATCCTTTAGAGAAACACCAAATGTGGATGAAGTGAAAGATGATTTTGACTCAGAGAAACATGAAACTCTTGTTAATGTATTAGACAAGTTGCTGGCATGGGAAAAGAAACTTTATAATGAAGTTAAGGTAACTTGAGTAGAAAGCTATGTGATAGAAACTAGCTAGGACTTTAATTTAACATATTCCCTTATTTAAATATGATCATGTAGCTGTAATTAAGTAGGTCCAAACATTTCTTGTTCTGTTCTAATTTTGCAGCTGAATATTGTTTAATAGGCTGCTGAGTTAACAAAATCTGAGTACCAAAGAAAGGTTGCCACTCTCATCAAGCTAGAAAAAAGAGGTACAAACAATGAAGCATTGGAGAAAGCAAAAGCAGTCATCAGTCATTTGAATTCAATGTACATTGTAGATATGCAATCATTGGATTCAACCGTCTCTGAGATAAATCATTTACGCGATCAACAGTTATACCCAAAACTTGTTCAGCTTGTTGATGGGTGAGTTATTATTTGATATTTAGTAGTTATAAATTATAAGTGGAATGAATAAGCACATTAGTCCTTGAAATAGTTTTTGATTTTTTTGAATGGATATATTTATCTCTGAAATAATAAAATGTCATTCGAGCTATTAAAGACTATGACGTGACATGTGAGCATGTTACATTGATCCTACCTCAATCTCAATTCACTAGAGGTTAATTTGCCTCTAAAATTTTGGTTATCTTAGATACAAATTTGTCAGTAATTGCAATTGTGCAAGGATTAATTTACAAACAATTTACAGACAAATTAGTCCTTAAGAGACTTAAATTTCATTGGCAAATTAATCTCAAGTGTGGTGACATTATTGTAGAATTAGGGTTGAAGAGCCGCATATTTAGTTAATGTGTCGCGTTATAATTTCTAACTTATAAAATTATCAAAAAGACTATTTTGATGGACAATTTACAATTTCAAAGATTTATTTGATAATTCGTAAAAATCAGAGACTATTTTGATCGATGTTTACAATTTTGAGTACCAATTTACATATTCACTCATCATACATGTATATGGCCAACATTCTAAGTCTTGAACCTTACAAGTCATCAGAAGTAGAGTATAAGACTAAAGTTTTATTTTTTTTATCAAATACAGGATGGCCACAATGTGGGGAATCATGCATTCCCACCATGAGAAGCAGTTAAATATTATGAAGTTATTGAGATCATCGGATTCTCAGTTTCCTTTGGAAACAAGTGAGCACCATCATGATAGAACATATCAGTTATTACTTGTTATGCAAGAATGGGAGTCACAGTTTCAAAAGTCGATAAACAATCAAAAGGGGTTCATAAAAGCCTTATACACTTGGTTAAAACTGAATCTTACACTCCTTAATGATAGTGATATAAAGGAAAATATTTCTTCACCAAAAAGTTGTCCTATACAAATCCTTCTTCATGCTTGGAATGATCGTCTCGAGAAACTTCCTGATGAATTTGCTAGAATTGCCATAGCAAACTTTGTTGCTGCAGTAGATTCTCTTTATCAACGACAACAAGAGGAGTTGGTTCTAAAGAGAAAATGTGATGAGATACGAAAGGAGTACACGCGGAAAAGCACACAATTTGATCAGTGGGAGAGCAAATATAGCAAAAGGAAAAGACTAGATGAGTTTGATCCAAATAGAACAGAAGGTGATTGTAATGAGGCTGATGAGGTTCTTAAGGAGAAGAAGAGACTTTTGATTGAACTAGAGAAGAGGTTGGATGAGGAAAAAGATGCTTTTGAAAGACATTGCTTACATGTTAGGCAAAAATCTTTAAGGTGTCTCAAAAATGATTTGCTAGAGCTCTTTAGGACTATGACAGATTTTTCTCTTGAATGTTCTAAAATGTATAGTGAATTAAGTTATGTAGTACATAAATTAAGATTGGCACAAAGCTCATCATGAGAATTGGTTTGTGTATTAATTTTGTTGAAGGAGAAGTAATGATATAGACTATTACACTTGTTCTTGATATCTCTTGGTTGGGGTTGTGGCCTGAAACTACTTGTTGTGTTAAATAAACTCACATTAAACATAGGTAATATATATTTGTTCCAACAAATATATCACTTTAATCTCTATAGAATATATTTTTATTTTAGTTTAGTTTTTGTAAATATACCATATTTTACTTTTAATTTTTTATATTCTAGTTTTTCAAATATAAGTTACATAAAGACTAAAATAAATATGAAATATGTTATATTATCGATTTTAACATAAACAAATATTTAAAAGTTTAAAACAAAATAACAAATATCAAAAGCAATATTTGATATGTTTGCGAAGATGGAAAGAAATTTACTAAAAGCAAAAATCCGATGTATTTACATTTACATATCCATAGTCTTTGAATACAGTGAAAAGAGCTGTTGCAAATCTAAAAAGAGCCGTTGATGAACCAAAACAAGAAAATCCCTTCATGTATGCAATGTTATATCACTTCTCATTTCCAACTTAAATACTTAGTACTAAGCTTTTATTAAACTCCTCACTTCTCATTTCCACCTTATCCTTCTTATCCTTATGTGAGTCCAAATCAAAATGTTTGCAATGTGTTAAATATTCACTTCCCCGATGTCAGTGAGTGAGATTAAGCTCATAATTATTACAATTCAAGATAAAAATTATAAAATGAGAGAACAATATATTGAATTAATGAGAGAATTGTATAATTACATCAAAATGATATAAGATTTGTATAACAATTAGTTAATATAACTAACTATATCAACTAACTAACTAACTATTGTTTAATATCCCCTCGCAAGTTGAAAAATGTCTACTACACTTTTTAGCTTGGAAATTACAAAAAAGAAATGTCAAAAAAAATTTCGACTACAAAGAAAAAAAAATGTTGCTTAACCATCTATTTGTTTTATGGATATAAGCTAGAATGTCAATTATGCGAGTTATAAAGAAATAAAAATTATATCACCAAATTTTTGGTGTTCTTGAAAAATCTTTAACAAACCCATAAAAAATATTTTGAAAGAAATTTAAACTTGTCGGAGACATATATTATTAGAATAAAGGCAAAAATTAATGAATATGATCTGAATTATTATTACTGGAAATTGAAATGTTCACAAAAATAAATCTGACTTATATAGACGGTGTAGGTAAACCCATCTAACTAATTGTAAAAACAGAAAAATAACTAAGTCCTAATAAGTCTCTAACAACCTAACAATATTTTGATTAATACTAACTCAAATTAAGGGAAGGGCTAATTATTATCTAATACCCTCCCAGAAGCTGGAGCACATATATCAATTAAGGCCAACTTAGAAATAAAATAATGAAATGGACTTGGATCCAATGCTTTAATAAAAATATCGACCAACTGCTGAGATGATTTGATAGGAAGAAGATGGAACAATTTTTGTTGAAGTTTTTCACGGACCAAGTGACAATCAAGCTCGATGTGCTTGGTACGTTCATGAAATGAGGAGTTAGCTGCTATATGCCTTGCTGATTGACTATCACAATATAGTAGAGTAGGATTGACAAAATCGATTTTCAGATCAATGAGTAAATAAGTCAACCAATGTATTTTACATACTACAGTGGCCATGGCTCGAAAGATGGAGAAAAATATGAATATAAAGATGATATGCTTGAATGGTACTAATTACTATTTGTGGAAGTGCAAGATGAAATATTTGTTATCTATGAAGAAATTGCATCTTCCTATTTTTTGTTCTAAAATTTTGGATGGTAAATCTACAGAAGAATTAGATTTTGAACATCAATAAGTATGTGGTTTTGTTAAGCAAGATATAGAAAATAATATTTATAATCATATTGCTAATGAGACAAATGCAAAAACTATGTGGGAGAAGATACAAATTTTGTTTGATTCTAAATCAGGGAATAAAAAATTGTTCTTGTTGAATAGTTTCATAAGTTGGAAGTATAAGGAGGAGAGTTACATTTCAGATTATTTGAGTGAATTTCAGGGGCTCCTTGATCAGATGTCAGGAATGGGTATCAAGTTTGATGATAAGCTTTTGGGACTATTTCTTTTGTCATCTTTACTAGAGTCTTGGGAGAAATTTCGGTTTTCTATAACGAGTTCAATTCCTAAAGGTGTTGTTTCTTTGAAAACGACTAATGGTGGTGTTTTGAATGAGGAGATGAGAAGGAAGACACATGATTCTTCATCTCAATATGAAGTTCTTGTCACTAAAAATAGGGGGAGAAGTCAGAAAAAATAATCAAAGGATGATAGAGAAAATAGAAGAAGCAAGTCCAAGTTTAGATACAAAAATATGGAGTGACATTATTGTCATAGAACATGACATATACAGAAGAATTGTTTTCTACGGAACAACGGGAATAAAGGCAAGAAGGGTAGGTAGAAACAAATAAGTCGTGATGATGACCGTGTTACTACTGCTACTAGTGATGATCTTGTAATTCTCTGTGACCATGGGTCAATTAGTCTTGTATTGGTTGAGAGCATATGGAAAATTGATAGTGGTGCTACACTACATGTTACACCAACGAATGAGTTCTTCACACTTATACTTCAAGTGACTTTGGAGTTTTGAAGATGAGAAATAATGGTGTGTATAAGGTAATTGGTGTTGATGATGTTCACATTTTTTGCAATTTTGATAATCATTTTGCTTGAGAAGATGAAGACATTGAAACAATGTTTTCCAGATTCCAAACTCTGGTCTTAGGATTAAAGGTACTTAGAGAAGAGTTATACTACTATTGATCATGTGAAGAAAATCCTTAGGAGTCTGACAAGCAAATGGAGACCTAAGATCACTTCCACTCATGAAGCAAATGATCTGAATACTCTTAAGCTAGAAGAATTAAACAGTTTTCTCAAATCACATGAATTTGAACTTGTAGAGGATGAACCCAAGAAGAAGCAAACAACCTTGGCTTTGAACTCCAAGGAGAAGAAAGTTCGGAAGGCAACTACAAAATCAGAGGAGGATGATTTAGAGGATAAGAATAGAGACTCAGAGGAAAAGGAAATGGAGTTCATATTAAAAAAAATCAGAGGATGTGGTACAACAAAAAGAAGAAATTTCCTCAAAGGTATTCTAGGAAATTCACTAGAGGAAATGATGATAAATATGACAAGAAAAACATCATCTACTATGGATGCAATGAACCTTGACATATCGAGTCAGAATGTCTAAATATGGAGAAATGGAAACATCAAAGTAAATATTTTAGACCCAAGAAGAAGATTCTAATGGCTACATGGTATGATTATGATGAATCCTCTGATGATGAAGAGCACACATATTTGACTCTGATTGTTCATAACATCTCTACCTCTAGAACCAACACAAGTTCTGACTCTGGAAGTAAATCAATAGATGAAGAAATGGAGATATTTTCTGACTTTACTCGATCTGATTAAATTACTGCTATAAATGATTTTTTAAATAAGAATCACAAATTGTCTTTAAAACTGAAAACACTTAGGAAAGAAAATGCAAACCTAACAGAAAAAGTTAATGTTTTAAAGAATCAAAGTGTTCAATTTAAAACAGAAAATGCAACTTTAAAAACTGATATTACTAAACTTAGAACAAAAAATACAAATCTGAAAACTAATATTGCTGAACTTAAAGATAAAACTTTAAAAGACATCCATGTCGAAAATACCGCATGTAATTCTAATAAGCATGAAGAAGTATTCCAAGATTTTCTAGCAAATGGTATGGAAAGAGGTAACTATGCATCTAAGATTTATGGTGTTAGTAGAAATGGTAAAAGAGGTATTGGATTTGAAGAAATTGTAACTGAACCTAAACCTATTCACTTTGATGTTTTGTGTATAATTTGTTTTAAGAAATGTCACTCTAAATTATCTTGTCCCATGTTAAATACAAGGAAAGACATGAAACCTTTCAAGACTACTAAACCAGGACCCAATCAAATTTGGGTACCAAAAAACAAAATTGTTTATGTTGCATATATTCTAAGCAACCAAGTTGAAACACCAATCATGACATCTGGTAAATGGATGCTAACAACTTATGAAGAGAAAAAGTTTTATGTCCCAAAACCCGACTCTGGTGGAAGAAGGACTGGTCAGCACAATACCTATCAGAACCAGAACCAATTGATGAACCATAACTATTAAAGAGAAAATTAGAGCCATATGATGAACTAGAACTATCAGAAAAATCAGAACCATCTGATGAATCTGAAGTATCAGCAGAGCCAAAATTACCAGAGGAACCTAATATATCAATAGAAATAAAAGTGTTATATGAACAATCAGAATTAGAAGACTTTTCTAAACACTCCAATTAAATTCATCAAAACTATAAACCTGGATGAGAATTCAAATCCCTTCATCCAAAACCTTTAATAAGATAATATGCAAATTCAGAATCTGAAAACCAGAAAAGAAGAAATAAAAGGGTTTTTTAGAGTGAAATTGAAACAGTTGACCTATAGGTTATATCTTTATTTAAATTTAATTATTGTATGCTATTATATTTAATGTGATAACAAAAAGCTTGATCTTAAAAATCAAAGCTTTAAAGGAATAAGGAGATCAACATAATCTAAATAATTCAGCAGAAGTAGCATACAAGTTTGGTTTTCATAAACAAGCAGAAACCACCAGAAACAAAGCTAATGTTTTGGTTGTATTGATTTCATTCTTCAATCATCTGATTTATATTATGTTATATGATAAATAGCTTGAACTTAAAAAGTTGAAGCAAGTTGAGGATATTGTAGGTTTACCAGAACCAGAGGAAGAAAATGCAGACAAACTAGAAGAACCTTAAAAATCAGAGGATACTAGCAATTCAGAAGATGACAAATCTTTAGAGGACGAATCTAATCAAGTTAGAAACAATCAAGATAAGTCAAAAGGAAGATCTGGAAGGAAGGACAAGTCATCTCATCTCACTAGAAGTGCAAGTGATCATTTGAGGATCAAATCATCATTAAAAGATACTACTTTGTTTGGGTCACTCTCAACAATTGAGCCTACCACTGTTGATGAAGTATTGGCAGATGATGGACTGATTCTTGCAATGGAAGAAGAGTTAAATGAATTTCAGAGGAAAGATGATTAGGATCTAGTACCTAAATCAAATAAGAACATCATTGGAACCAAGTGGATTTTCAAAAACAAGCTAAATGAAAAAAGTGAAATGGTCAGAACAAGGCAAGACTAGTGGCCAGATTAGAAGCTATTCATATCCTAATTTATTTTGCTACAAATAATAACATTACATTATTTTAAATGGATGTCAAAAGTGTTTTTCTATGTTAAGCAACCCTCAGGTTTTGAAAGTTTTGAATTTCCAAATCATGTTTTTAAACTTAGGAAATATATGTATGGTCTACCTAATGCATGGTGTGATAGACTTAGTAACTTCTAACTTAAAAATAACTTTGAAAATACAATTCACTATCTTCTCGTGTTTGCACCTTCATTATCTTGTTTCAACAACCTTTGACATATAGGAAAACTAAAAATATTGGGTATAATTCATGTGGTATACTTTCAATGTATTCTTTGGTAAAGTTATAGAATGAACTTTCTTCTAATACACACATAAAATACTTATAGTTGCTAAAGTTTATAATTTTTTTTACAAATTAACCAAATTTATTACATAATTAACCACTCAAACTTTTATTTCGGAGTTGTAATTATGAGTTATTTCACTCTTTATTGGTACGGGATAGTAAAAGAATACATGAGTTTGAATTATTTCTATATATTCACATTGTAATAGTAAAAGCAGACACACTTATCATTTTCAGGTTGTAAATACACTACGCCAAAAATGACATTTAACAGCGCCCATTTTACAGCGCTTGCTAAACACAAGCGCTATTGTAATTATATTTTAAAAATAACGGAACCTTTTACAGCGCTTTTGATGACAAGCGCTGTAAAACAAGCGCTGTAGTAGGTCATATAACGTTTGCGCATCACGTTATAAGGCCTTTATAGCGCTTGTCAAAAAAACGCTGTAAAAGGAAGCGCTTTCGCGTATCAGTTACAGCGCTTTTTTCACAAGCGCTGTAAAATACATGTGCTTTCATTGAATTTAACTACCTATTACAGCGCTTTTTTCACAAGCGCTGTAAAATACATGCGCTTTCATTGAATTTAACTACCTATTACAGCGCGTTTTTCACAAGCGCTGTAAAACACATGCGCTTTCATTGAATTTAACTACCTATTACAGCGCTTTTTTCACAAGCGCTGTAAAATACATCTTTCAAATAATTATATACGTTGGAAACCCTCATATCCTCTACATCTTTCAAATAATTATATACGTTGGAAACCCTCATATCCTCTACATCTTTCAAATAATTATATACGTTGGAAACCCTCATATCCTCTACATCTTTCAAATAATTATATACGTTGCGAACCCTAATATCCTCTACGTACTGTGCGGCCATCTACGTTGTCTAAGGTATTTTTTACACATGATCTGTTATGTTTTGAAATTGTCAAAAATTGTCAAAAACTCATACCACATGATCTGTTCTGTTTTGAAATTGTTAGTTGATATTGGTTTCTTTTTGAAACTTGTTGATATGTTTTGAAAGCTTATTATTTTTGTTACTGCATTTATATAGGTGGTATAATATGGATAGGAAATGGATTTCAGCCAATCGATTGTCAAAAGAGTATGAAATTGGAGTGAAGGAGTTTGTTGAGTTTGCAGTGAAGAATGCAAAAGATCCAAATAGAGTAGTTTGTCCTTGTTTAAAATGTTGTTTTGGAAAACGTGTTAGAGAAGATGAATTAGAAGGACATCTAGTATGTAATGGAATTGATCAAAGCTACACATGTTGGATAAGACATGGTGAGAAAAAAAAAGGAAACATTAATTTTGAGAATAGTTCGACATATGCTTCAACTGACTTCGATACAGATACATATGAGCCGGACCGAGTTGATGAGATTGCAAAAGCAGTTGAAGAAGATCTTCGAGATTGTCCTAAAATGTTTGAAAGTTTGTTGAGTGATGCAGAGAAAGAATTATATAATGGTTGTACTAAATTCACAAGACTGTCAGCGATATTAAAGTTGTACAACTTAAAAGCGAGTAATGGATGGTCTGATAAAAGCTTTACGGAATTATTAACACTCATAAAAGATATGTTGCCAGATGATAATGAACTTCCCAGTCGGACCTACGAGGCTAAACGGATTTTGTGTTCTATTGGAATGAGTTACGAAAGGATTCATGCGTGTCCTAACGATTGCATTTTATTTCGAAACGAATATGAACTACTTAAGGCGTGTCCGAAATGCAATGTCTCTCGATATAAGAAGAAAGAATCTACTCCAGCAAAAGTCGTGTGGTATTTTCCTATAATACCAAGATTTAGGCGCATGTATCGCAGTGAAGAAGATTCAAAACACTTGACATGGCATGCAGATGAAAGAATTAGAGATGGAATGTTTCGACACCCTGCAGATTCCCCACAATGGGCAAAAATTGATCACGAGTATCCTGAATTCGGGATAGAGTCAAGAAATCTAAGACTTGCACTTTCTACTGATGGAATGAATCCACATGGTCTTCAAAGCATCTCACATAGCACGTGGCCTGTGATTTTGGTAATATATAACCTACCTCCATGGTTATGTATGAAGCGTAAGTTTATGATGTTGTCTCTGTTAATTTCTGGACCCAAACAACCGGGGAATGATATCGACGTATACTTGACTCCTCTAATCGAAAATTTAAAAAGTATGTGGGAGACAGGTGTGGAAGTTTATGATGGGTATAAGAAAGAATGTTTCAATTTAAGGGTTATGTTGTTCGGCATAATTAATGATTTTCCAGCATATGGTAATTTATCAGGATATAGCATTAAAGGTCAGTGTGCATGTCCTATATGTGAAGAGAGTACAAATTGGATGCGGTTGAAACATTGTAAGAAGAATGTGTTTCTTGGACATCGTAGATTTTTACCTTATAGTCATCAGTATCGTGGGTGGAGAAATGCATTCAATGGAAAATCAGAGGAAGGTAAAGCTCCTTTAGCACCGACTGGATATCAAATACTTGAAAAAGTACAAGGTTTGACCAATAAATTTGGCAAACCTTTTGCGGGAGAGCTGGTGAAAACTGGGTGGAAGAAAAAGTCAATTTTCTTTGAATTGCCATATTGGAAGTCATTGTATGTAAGACATTTCCTCGATGTGATGCATATTGAAAAAAATGTATTTGAAAGTGTTATTGGTACGTTACTCAATGTTCCAGGAAAGTCTAAA
The DNA here is from genome assembly GCF_000331145.2 of Cicer arietinum. NCBI lineage: Eukaryota > Viridiplantae > Streptophyta > Magnoliopsida > Fabales > Fabaceae > Cicer > Cicer arietinum. The sequence goes on along the minus strand of NC_021165.2, from coordinate 26,666,508 downwards.
GATGGCGTCAATGCAAGATTGGACTTGGTCGATATGGGAATAAGAAATGAACTGGCTCCAGTAAAGAAAGGAAATCGCACATATCTACCTCCAGCCGCTCATACTCTATCTAGAAAGGAAAAAATTGTTTTATGTAAATTTCTACACGAAGTTAAAGTTCCAGAAGGATACTCTTCGAACATTAAAAATTTGGTTTGTATGAAAGACCTCAAGTTAAAAGGTTTGAAGACCCATGATTGTCATATTATAATGGAGCATTTGCTACCAATAGGTATACGTTCCATTTTACCTGAAAAAGTTCGACTAGCCTTAACTAGATTATGTTTCTTCTTCAGGGAAATTTGTAGTAAAGTGATCGACCCTCAGAAATTACCGACATTGCAGAGGGAAATTGTTGTTACTTTGTGTGAGCTTGAAATGTATTTCCCACCATCGTTTTTTGATATAATGGTTCACCTTACTGTTCATCTGGTTAAGGAGACACAACTTTGTGGGCCAGCTTATATGAGATGGATGTATCCGATAGAACGATATATGAAAATATTAAAAGGGTACGTAAAAAGTAGAAGTCGACCAGAAGGTTGTATTGCTGAACGATACATTGTTGAAGAGGCTGCTGAATTTTGTACTGAATATCTGTCCAATGTTGAATCCATAGGGCTTCCCATGTCTCGTCATTCGGGAAGACTATCAGGAGAAGGGATAACTGGAAGGAGACTACTGACTATATCAAGGACAGAATGGGAGCAGGCACAATTGTATGTTCTGCACAATGATGATGAGGTTCAACCGTATGTTACAATACACATTGATCAGTTATCTCGTTTGAACATGAATAGGAATCAAAATTGGATAACTCGAGAGCACAATCGAAGTTTTGTAACATGGTTAAAAAATCACATAATGTCAAAATTTGATATAGACCCCGGATCAATTTCAAATAGATTGAGGTGGCTAGCAAATGGTCCGAGCTTACATGTCTTTTCTTACACTGGTTATGTTATTAACGGCTACACATTTTATACCAAAGAACAAGATGATCAGACCACTATGCAAAATAGTGGAGTCACTCTCGTAGCTGAAGCGATGCATGTCTCAAGTGCAAAAGACAAAAACCCAATATATGCAAATCTATCATATTTTGGGGTTATCGAGCGCATATGGGAGTTAGACTACACAATGTTTCGTGTTCCCATATTTGGTTGCAAGTGGGTCGATAATAATAATGGCGTTCGGATTGATGAGTCAGGATTCTTGCTTGTCGATTTTAATAGGGTGGGATACAAAGACGAGCCTTTTATTTTAGCGTCGCAAGCTCAACAAGTGTTTTATGTCACTGATCCTTCTAATGATAAATGGTCTGTTGTCCTATCGACCAATAAAATAAGTGATGATAACAATAATGATGAAGATGTTGGTAATGATCTTTTATTTGCAACATCACAACAACCACATGAAATTGATTCAACTGATGATGGTTTATATCTTAGAGATGATCATGATGAGGGAATTTGGATTAATCCATCGTTTCGTATTGTAAATGGACAAACAAATGTGAATGTCACCAGGAAAAGAAGAAGGGCATCTTAATGTATATATATGTTTAATTGTTTTATATAAGCTATGCATGTAATCTGAACTGTGTTATTGTAAATATGCATGTAATCTGAATTGAGTGTTTTATACTAAGTTCTGATTAATTTATTTTCTGATTAATTTATTTTCTGCTTATATTTAGCTTGATTTGAGTGTTTTATACCAAGTTCATGTAACAATGAGTGTTTTATATTTAGCTTGATTTACATGAACTGAACTGAATATAAATTAGTAATTTACATGAACTGAACTGAACTGAATAGAGAGATTCTCTTTTGCTCAGTGCATATATATATATAGATTCTTCAGAATACTCATTTCTAATAATTCATCATCTCCTAAAGTATTGTGATAAAGACAATGATAACAATATTTTTAATCCAATAAACAATGATAAAAATGTTTTTAATGTCATCCCAACCCAAATAAACCAAACACAAAAATAAAATAAAGAGACATTTTACAGCGCTTATCTTAAAAAGCGCTGTAAAAGATCCTTTTAAAAATAAAATAATGAGTGTTTTATACCTTTTACAGCGCTTTTCACACAAAGCGCTGTAAACGACTCTTTTGAAAGTGAGTAAAAAAGACATTTTACAGCGCTTATTTGACAAAGCGCTGTAAAAAAGCTTTAAAAATAATATTCATCAGACACCTAATTTCTTCAAACACCTTGTACGCATCATGGGAATCCAAAAAACATCAGACACAAACCCATTTCTTCAAACACCTTGTACGCATCATGGGAATCCAAAAAACATCAGACACAAACCCATTTCTTCAAACACCTTGTACGCATCATGGGAATCCCCAAAAACACCAGACACAAACCCATTTTTCGCAACATGGCAATGATCCTGAATACCAATTAAGTTTCGATTTAAGAAGGAAAGAGAATGTAAAGAGATAAAAAGGGTGTTGAGGTGGAGATTGAATTGTGAAAGAGTAAGCTTTGATGTTTGTGAAGAAGATGCATAAAAGGAGAAGAGTTTGGTGAAGAGGAAGGGATTTTTGTGGTGACCAGTTACTACTATGTGGGTTTTGCATGCATGTTGAGCTTGTTTAAAAAATAACATAACATAACAAAACACAAAAACAATAAGGCCTTTTACAGCGCTTATTTGGAAAAAGCGCTGTAAAAGAGCCTTTTAAAATTAACATAAAGAGACATTTTAGAGCGCTTATGTGGAAAAGCGCTGTAAAAGGCTTTAAAAAACATTCATATAACATAATAACACACGGAGGTCTTTTACAGCGCTTATTTGGGAAAAGCGCTGTAAAAGAGCCTCTTAAAATTAACATAAAGAGACATTTTAGAGCGCTTATGTGTAAAAGCGCTGTAAAAGGCATTCAAATAACATAATAACACACGGAGGTCTTTTACAGCGCTTATTTGAAAAAAGCGCTGTAAAAGAGCCTTTTAAAAATTTAACTAAAGAAGCCTTTTAGAGCGCTTATGTGTGAAAGCGCTGTAAAAGGCATTCATATAACATAATAACACACGGAGGTCTTTTACAGCGCTTATTTGAAAAAAGCGCTGTAAAAGAGCCTTTTAAAAATTTAACTAAAGAAGCCTTTTAGAGCGCTTATGTGTGAAAGCGCTGTAAAAGGCATTCATATAACATAATAACACACGGAGGTCTTTTACAGCGCTTATTTGAAAAAAGCGCTGTAAAAGGCATTCAAATAACATAATAACACACGGAGGTCTTTTACAGCGCTTATTTGAAAAAAGCGCTGTAAAAGGCATTCAAATAACATAATAACACACGGAGGTCTTTTACAGCGCTTATTTGAAAAAAGCGCTGTAAAAGAGCCTTTTAAAAATTTAACTAAAGAAGCCTTTTAGAGCGCTTTACAAAATAAGCGCTGTAAAAGGCTTATAAAAAGCGCTGTAAAAGTGTTACGTATATATAACAGTTACCTCTTCAGTTTCCTCTTCATTACGTAACCTTCATCTCAACCTTCATTTCTTCTCTTCTTTTGCAAACCCTATCATCCCGTCCTTTACGAACCTTATTTCCACGATCATCTCCTTCATTTCGAACCTTATTTCCATCCAAGATCATCTCTCCCATTTCACACAATATATTTTCATTGAAATACGTAACCCTCATTACGTATTTCTTCAAACCGTATTTCTGTGAACCATATTTCTGTGAACTTTCTGCAAACCCTCTTTTCTTTGCATTTCGTCTTTCTTCGAACCATCATTATTCAGGTATTGATGTTATTAAATTTTTGTAATCATTAGAATGCATGTTGAGCTTTTTTAAGATATACTGATACATGTTGAGTTTGTTTATAATAATGCATGATCCATGTTGAGCTTGTTGATGTTATACTAAAGTGCATGTTGAACTTGTTGTAGTTAAATGGATACAAACAAAGATTTAGAAGTTCAAAATGAAGAAGTTGGCACCTCTAAGACTTACGAAAAAGAAGTCAAACGTGGTGCAACTATCATGCAAAGGGTGATTAAAGCACGGAGCAGTGGCATTAAATTTGAGGTATACTATATATACTCTGTTTGCTGTGTGTTTTTTTATCTTTTTTTAGGGTTTAGGGCATGTACTTACTATATGAGTTTATTAGGTTGGCTGGAACGAGAGTGGTCAGCCAGTTGACCCCAACAGCTCCATGTTTGTAAGCTACATTGGGGCTGTTGTTCGTCAAAATGTCCCAATAACAATAGACAACTGGAGAGATAAGGCGTTGAAGGATGCCAAAGATATCATCTGGAATGACATTCAAGTAAATATTTTGATCTACTCTTTTGTCATTTATAATTTTTTTTCTGTAAAATACATTACTTATAATTGTTTTCATTGCAGACCACTTTTGTTCTTGATGAGGAACGAAAGTCATATGTTTTGAGAGTTGCTGGGAAAATCCATCGTGGATTTAGATCCCATCTCTCAAATTTCTATCTAAAAGATAGAGAAGGAAACACAAATGCTGAACCTCCAAAGATATATCAACATTATATATCAAAGGATGAATGGAGTGCATTTGTTTCCAAACGTTCTGACCCGGCGTTTGTCGTAAGTGATTAATTTATTAGCATTTGTGTTTTATTATTCATATTCGTAGCGTATTTTAAATTTTTACACAATTGCTATTTTTTTTTTATATAGAATATTAGTAAGGCAAATCGCGAACGGGCAAGCAACCCAAAACACCCATACAAGAAATCACGTATGGGATATGCACGCCTTGAACAAAAAATTGTAAGTAATTAAACATCACTTGTAATTTGTATTATAAACTATAGTGTGTAACTAATTTGTATTATTTTGTTTATGATTTTAACGAATAGAGAAAAGACACCCAAGCCGATCAACCCTTGGGTCGTCATATCTTATGGAAGGAAGCGCGTGTTAACAAAGAAGGAGTGGTTGATAATGAAAATGTCAAGAAAGTTGTAGAACTTTGTGTAAGTATATTATCACTTTAATATTTTTTAATATTGTATTTTAAAAATGCTATTGAACTTATCTTTTTAATGTTACATGTATTTTAGGAAACTATTGAACAAAGTTCTGAAACTCAAGAGGGCAACAAGGATACGTGCAGGGACATTCTTGGGAAAGTGTTTAATGTCCCTGAGTATTCCGGTCGAGTGAGGGGGAAAGGATTTGGCGTAACTCCCAAAAGCTTTTTTCCTCAAGAGAAGCGCCAAAAACCTTCCAACGAGGAAGTATTAGAGAAGCTCAGAATCTTATCGGAGCAAGTGGCACTCTTGGTGAATACGAATAAAGACAAGCAACTTCCGGTTCAGCTCCAACCTGAAATACAAATGGAGAGTGAAACCGGGAGTTGCAACGTCGGTTTGAAGAGTATTCCCGAGGTAATTAATTACTTACTACTTACTTGCTTATGTAATTACTTATGTATTAAACAAACTTATATATTAACTGTACTTATGTTTTAACTATTGATGTAGGGTGTCACTACATGTGTCCTATACTTGTCCTCGCCGACTCAACGGAAGGTGGGAAAAGGAATATTGCACAATACTTCGGGAGAAGTATTGCACAATATTCCGATCCCCGCGGGCCATGTCAAAGTATCGCCTACGGTTGCTTTCGAACCAACTGCACCGTTGCCCATACCGGACAACGATGGAGATATGAAGTTCTTAAGCGACGCTATTGGCAGTTACGTGGCATGGCCCACACACCTTGTTGCCCTCGAAAAAAAGATTCCCAAGGACAAATCAGTTACATCTCCCGAAAAGGTTTGTCACATTTATTGCCTAAGGTTTTTTATTTTTTCAGATTCAATAAACTAACATTTTACCTCATTTTTGTAGGTCCAAATAAATAAACCACCCCTACAGCCAAAAAAAGGCAGCAGACCTCAAAAATTGGAGGTTAATAGGGCTGCCAAACTACAAAGGCTGGAGGGTAATAAAGCTGCAAAACTTGCAGCAACAAAAAATCTGGATCGGGGAAAATCGGTCGCTGCTGCTATATATGTATCTGAATGTAGTTAATTAGGTTGTAAATTAGGTTGTATATATGTATCTGAATGTAGTTACTTAGGTTGTAAATTACAGAGTTACAGAGTTACATATATGTTAATAAAGTTACAGAGTTTTGATTTATGTTCTACTGATTGTGTGAACTGCTTATGGTATTTGAATATGTTTTGTTGTTGTGTGCACTGATTGTGAAGTGATTTTGGATCAAAATAATTTTGGATACAAAGATAAAAGACAGCGCTTTTTAAAAAAAATGCCATAAAAAGCTAAAAAGCGCTTTTCATTTCAAATAATTAATTTACAGCGTTTAAAAAAAAAAACACACATTTTACAGCGCTTTTTTTACACTACGCGAAAAAACGGCTTTTACAGCGCTTTTTTTAAGCCATTTACAGCGCTTTTTCAAAAAAATAAGCGCTGTGGAATCGAGCGCTGTAAATGATACAACAGCGCTTTTAAAAAAGCGCTATAAAACATGTAAATACAACGCGCGCTTGTTATGCACATTTTACAGCGCTTCTTCACAAAAAAGCGCTGTAATATGCACCCCATTATATGAGTTATGGGTCTGCTTTTAGAGCGCTTTTTAACAAAAGCGCTGTAAAATGCACACCCATATATGAAATTATGGGTGGGCATATTACAGCGCTTTCTTGAGAAAGCGCTGTAAAATGCACACCCATATATGAAATTATGAGTGGGCATATTACAGCGCTTTTTGAGAAAGCGCTGTAAAATGCAGACCATAATATGAAATTATGGGTGTGCATTTTACAGCGCTTGTGTTAAAAAGCGCTCTAAAAGCAGACCCATAACTCATATAATCGGGTGCATATTACAACGCTTTTTTGTGAAGAAGCGCTGTAAAATGTGCATAACAAGTGCGCGTTGTATTTACATGTTTTATAGCGCTTTTTTAAAAGCGTTGTTGTATCATTTACAACGCTCGATTCCACAACGCTTATTTTTTTGAAAAAGCGCTGTAAATAGCTTAAAAAAAAGCGCTGTAAAATGCGTTTTTTCGCGTAGTGATAGTAAAAGAAAGCACACTTATTGTCTTCTTGTACTTATACAAGGACTGGCGTTTTGTATTGATGAATCATTCTATATAAACACCTTGTGATTCTATATTATCTAATTGAGTCACTTTATAATAGATTTACAAGGTTGAAATTATATAACGAGAGAATATAAAAACTTGCTACTTGAGTTAGATTAACTGGTTAATTTTTAGATCAAAATATGTTCAAAAACCATATTTTTTCAAATAATGTTAAGCATTCAAAAAAAGAAAAATTGGTTAATTATTAGATACTATTGATTAATGTTAATCAATAGTATCAAAATGTTAACTTTTGGGTCAAACTTTGTTCAAAGTGTGATTAATCATTCATTTAAAGGTGGTTGGATATAAGAGTGTACATGGGCGCAGGTTGATCTGCCAACCCACTCACCCAACTCAATTTTTACCCGTACTCGATCACTTTGGGGTCCGACCCGACGCAATCCATTGAAATCTGCTTATATTTAGTTCGAGTAATAGGTTCTTCAATTTGAACCCGTCAACCCGTAGACTCGACCCGATAACTAGTTATAAATTTTTTTTAAATTTTGTTTGGCAGCCCAATAGGGTTTCATTACTCTTCTTCTTTGGATTTTCAACAGCCATCATCTACCTTCTTCTTCTATTCCATATTTATGTCCACCTTCTTCTTCTATTGTGTCCACCTTCTTTTTGTGTCTAGACTTCCTAAAGACGTCGCTGCCCTCCTTCTTCTTTTGTTCTACCAGATGCGCTGCTACCACGTTCTTTTGTCCACCTTACTTTTCTATTTAGACTTCCTGAAGGTGCCGCTGCCAACCTTCTTCTTTTGTTCTACCAGCTGCGCTTCCTCCACGTTCTTCTTTTGTTCCGCAAGTGCTCATAACTGATATTTATTTAAATGTTATATTTTGTTATAGTTTTGCATAATGAAGGTATGAATTGAAAGTTTATGTTTATGATGAATTTAGTTTAAATTTTTTAAATTTGTTAAATACAAATTTTTTGAGTTAAATACTATTTATAAGCTAAAATAATGCTTATGCAAAAGCTTATTCTTAGAATTAATTTAGTTTAAATTTGTTACATTTAAATCTATTAAACACTTTTTTTATAGTATTGTATTTGAAAATAGTAAGTACTCTAAAAATAAACAAATGAATCATTACTGTTAAAAAATTATGGTAGCTTAGTAAACTAAAATGATTGGTGAGTTATGTGTAATGATAAAAGTAATGTGGTGGGTCAAGTAGCAGCGCTAATTGTTTTCTCTTACTTTTCCTTTTACCTTTGAATTTTTTTAACTATATTATTGCATATATTTAAGATAAATGGAACAAGTACAAGAAGCTCCTAATCAATTTGTTCCACAAGCACAACAGTTTTCATCACAACAAGCATAAGATTTAGGTCTCTTATCATTGCCGCAAACTCAAGGAAACGAGGTATCCAAAAGAAAACCTAGTAAAGCCTCTTCTAGTGCTTGGTTATATTTTAAAACGAGAAATGATAAACGTACATGTAAATATTGTGACAAAGTGTATGCAGCCTCAATATATTTTTCCCGTAAAACAAAAAACATGTTATTATTTATGTATAATCCGCCAATCCAACCCGTTCATGACCGGGTCGGTTCGGTTTGAGTTAAATGAAAAAAATACAGGTTTAGAACTTAACCCAACCCAAAGATAATCGATCGGGTCAGATATTGGATTTTGTCAAAATCGGCCCAATCCAACCCACGCTCACCCTTAGTTGGATGGATATAGACGAATAACAATAAAATACGATGTAGAGAGAGGGATACAAACACAATGAGATCGAAGGAGATCGTGAAAGAATGCAAGATATTACAAAGAGACTATGACAGTAATATTTAAAAACAAATCTATAAAGTTAATTATCATATTTAATATAATGCATATTTCATCAAATTAATGATTCAAATAAACTTATATTTTCATTTTTTATAAGATGAATTTGATGTTGTTGGAGATGAAAATATGAGTTTATTTAAATATTTGAGTTATGAATTTGATGAATATATGATTATTTTTGAAATTGGTAATGAATTTTATGAGTTTTGTTTGAAAATTTTGATGAATTTTATGAGTTTCTATAAAAAAAATAATAACATTGTTGACATTTTAATACATTTACTTTAAATTAAATAAAATACCAAATTGAGAAGAAAAAAAAAGACCAAATTGAGAATCTGGCCCATGCATTTAAAGTCATCATTGTTCCAAGTGCCCTCCAGTACATGTCAAACATATATTTTAGCCTAAAATTAATTAATGTCAAAGGTGTTTTCCAATACCACATGGTCGGTACCATTTGGCAGAGTTCTTCTATTATGTTCGGTTTATTAGGAGCGTCTTAACACCCGATAAGTTGTTTTTCTTCCTCTTCTTGTTCTTGAGAATGTCAAGGGGGCATTGATGCGAAAGAAATACTCCCACCTTGGGTCTAGTTAAATCTTCCACTCAATGCAATATATCCTTTTCCAAATATTGGATTCCTAATGTTAGCATCGCATTTGCTTCTCGAAATTTGGACAACCCTCTCACAAAGATGGAATCAAAAGCATTAGTCTATCATAATTCACCTAGAATTCCAATCATAAGCACTAGATGGACAATGAGATAATCCAATGATGATAGGCACGAAAGCTTGCCTATGCATTCACTCTGAGACACTTGATGGCAATCATGTCGTTATTGCGACCACTAGATGGCACTCACATTTCTATAGATATAAAGACACACATCCAACATCTGAGTTTGATCTGAAGATTACAAACAACCGCTCTAACGATCACAATGGGAATCTTCTAGAAACCCTAGAAGAAGTAACTATATAACCAAGACCTATTAGGTCATATAGGTAAACAAATATTATAACCTAAAAAGTCTCTAATTCTCACAAATTCTCACTACAAAAAAAAAAGATCTACTGTGACACTCAATATTTAGTGATATATATTTATTTGTCACTATAGTTACTTTTAGCTACAGAGGGACTGTCACAAATGCTAATTTAATATTAATTTTATAATAACTTAAAAAAAAACTATTCACATCAAAAATCTATTCACGTAAAAAATCAAAAACCATTTCACGCCTAAAATCATTTCACGCCTAAAATCATTTCACGCCTTTCACCCCAAAACCATTTCACGGCTTCATTCATTTCACGGCTTCATTCATCAAAAACCATTTCACGGCTTCGTTCACCGAAAATCAATTCATGCAAGGCCTTCATTCCCATTTTGATTTCCTTCAACGCTGAGAAATTGTCAAGGTAATTTTTGTTCTTCAATGCAATGCCTTCATTTCATTTCGATTTCTGAAATTATTTCTCCCTATTTCTTTTCTTCTCAATTTGTTTCCCAATTTCATCTCAGAAATTGTCAAAGTTGATTTTCACTTTTTCCGATTTCTTCATCGTTTATTTGATTTTGTCCTCAATCAACTCCTTCAATTTCATCTTCAATCTGTGTTTATCTTCAATCGGATTTATCTTACGGTTCAACAATTTACAATTTATGATTTACAATTTTGTTATTCAAACTCATCGATTCAGATTCAAATTCAGATTCAGATTCAGCGATTTAGGGATTAATTTTCAGAGAAAGGATAATGAAAAAGCAAAAAACAAATATGGAGTTTCTCATCTTCAAGCTCAGGTACAATTATATCATGTATTGCAGCTTCCTAACTCTTGATCTTTGAGTCGATTGTCTATTTTCCAATATTCTGATCATCATATGTAAACACCTTAATTATTCTGCCATCACTCATGTTTCAATTGTTGCAATTTCATTCTGAAAAATAAATGAAAGTTGTTCTGTCTACTATCCCTGAATCTGAATTTTGAGATTGCTGGTCTTTCGCTGGATATTAGTGCCTTTGTCAGAAAGTCGGTTTCAGAGTGGTTTACGGTCATCGCTACTACTGGTATTTCATGTATTTAATATAAAATAAGGGTAGAATTTAGGTCATGATAATTATGTGTTTGAATGTTCTATAGCATGAGAAGCAATAGATTTACCGGATAAAGTTTATCTCTCTTTTAATTTAACAGTTATCAGAACTATGTATCACACACTCCAAGATTCAAGTCTTGATAATATTAGAGTACTCTTCAATCTCAAAATATAAATATAAATGAGGACAAAAATAGATATGTTTGATTAAATTTCAAATTATGTATATTAATTTGTACTCTTCAATCTCGTACTGGCTGAGCATTCTCATCAGTGGTGAGAGCAATTCTACCATGTGTACATGATATATGCTAATATTATTAGTTGGATTCCATGTCTCGAGTCCGAATCTAAAATCTAGCTATGTAAGAGCTTATTTACACAAAATAAAAATAAAACAGAACAAACAGAATCATGTAGGAAAAAAACATTTAATTCCTACAAGCAAAAATGAAAAATCTGATTTGTTAGCTTAAAAGATAAGTCTAAGATATTGTTTTTCTGATAAAGATTCCATTGGTACTCAATTAATTAACAAGCACAAGTGATTTCTGATTCTGATAATAATCAAAATAAAAACTTTTCTCAGCTCTTGAATCAGAACAGAATGCAGCTTTCATCTTTTTTATAAAATCCTCACATTTCTTGTTTAATTCCTCTGTGTCATATTCATCAATTATCATAAGGGCATTTTCGTCTTCTTGATCTTCTTCTAAATCTATAATCACATTTTCTGGTTCCACTATCATCAAACTATTTTCTTCTTCTGTTTGGGATTCATTTTCCATAAAGTTATCCACAGCAATTGGTTCTGCAGCATCTGATTCTGATTCATATAATTCGAACCGACTACCCTTTTCGCTTTCGATAACATATTCGATACTTTGGTAAGTTGTTGATGAAGATGAATTGATTATACTAGAATAAAATGCTATAAAACCAAGAAGTGTATTGCTGAGAAGGAACATGTAACTCTTGTCAATGATGTTGCTGAAAAATTGCATAAGGAATGGTTTCAAGGAGTGAAAAAGTAAAGGAAGTAGAAAAAAGAAAACACACAAGAGAGAAAAATAAAAGAGAAGCTTGAAATTTTGCTTGAAACAAAAAGAAGCCATGTCTTAGTTTGTGCTTGTTTGAACTTTGAACCTTAAAATTATGTTACCATCACATGTTTCTCTACTATATATATATGGTGAAAGGGAGGTGCAAAAAGGAATGTGGGCCAGTAGTAAGAATTACTTGGAAAATGTCTCAACTTTCTAATATTATGACTTTCTTTCTTTCTTATGGTAACCAGAGTGCTTATCTGAAGCTTGGACGTACACAAGGCTGGTTCTTGAGTTCGTTGTTTCAATCTTCTCGGTTAGTTTTTAAAAATACAATAGCTTGTATTATTATTAAAAATGCAAAACAATAAGCGGGGTCTACAGTAGCTAACTTCTATTTAGCAATAAAATATCATATATCTTATAATAATAAAGACATACAAACAAGTAGCAATCAAGATTATTATTATTATTATTATTATTATTATTATTATTATTATTATTATTATTATTATTATAATTTATCAAGAAACACTATTTATGATGATTATTATTATAATTATAATTATTATTATTATCATCCGTTTGTTTCCTTAATTTTCCTTTCTTTATATTTAAGTTATATTTATTAATTTTTGTGTTATTTCATTCAATTTTTCAGTTTATTGCATTGAATTGAATGGATAAGAGTTGGATATCCTACAACCCTAACAACTCTCTTAATAAAGAGAAGTACATTAGAGGAGTTACTAATTTTCTTGATTTTGCATTTGCAAAATCAAATGATGGAAAAATTTTATGTCCTTGCACCAATTGTGTCAATTGCAAGTGGCGCTCTCGAGTGGATATTTATGAGCATCTAATCCATTTTGGGTTTCTAAAAGGTTATGTTACTTGGGTCTTTCATGGTGAACAAGTTAGCTCGTCTAGTTCTCAAAGTGTATCTCAAGTAGACGGAGAGTTTGACCATGACATAGATACATTGATTCATGATGCCTTTGGAATACATCCAACTAATGAGAGTGATGGTGCAAATTTAAATGTGGAGGACGAGAATCCCAAAGCATTCATAGATGAAACCAATACTCAACAATTTGAAGATGATAGTAATTTGGATAAGTTCTATCAGTTGTTAAATGAGGCAGAGCAAAATCTTTATCCTGGTTGTAAGAAGTTCACAAAACTATCATTTATTGTCCATTTGTATCACTTAAAGTGTCTAAACGGGTGGACTGACAAAAGTTTTTCCATGTTGTTAGAGCTTTTAAGGGATGCATTACCAGAAGAAAATACATTGCCGAAATCTTTTTATGATACAAAAAAGATTATTTGTGGATTAGGTCTCTCATATGAAAAAATTCATGCTTGTCCCAATGATTGCATATTATATTGGAGAGATTCTGCTAATGCTCAAATTTGCTCAAAATGTGGCATGTCACGATGGAAACTAAACTCTAATGACAATGAAGGTAGAAAAAAAGTCCCTGCAAAGGTTCTTCGTTGGTTTCCTCTTAAACCTAGACTACAAAGACTCTTTCTATCATCAAAAATAGCTTCTTCTATGACATGGCACAAAGATGGTAGAACAAAAGATGGGCTCATGAGACATCCAGCTGATTCTTTCGCTTGGAAATATTTTGATAGTCAACATCCTGATTTTTCGTGCGACCCTCGTAATGTTCGACTAGGTTTAGCTTCTGATGGTTTTAACCCTTTCAAAACTATGTCAATTTCTCATAGCACTTGGCCTATTGTTTTGATTCCTTATAATCTTCCTCCATGGATGTGTATGAAGCAACCTAATTTTATACTTTCATTGCTTATTCCCGGTCCAAAAGGTCCAGGAAATAAACTTGATATCTATATGCAACCTCTTGTGGAAGAACTAAAAGAATTATGGGAAATTGGGGTGAAAACATTTGATGCATGCAAAAAAGAGTCATTTCAAATGCGTGCTGCTATCATGTGGACTATCAATGATTTCCCAGCATATGCAAATTTGTCAGGCTGGAGCACTAAAGGTCGATACGCTTGTCCATGTTGTGGTTTAAAAACTGCGTCTCATTGGTTGCGTTATAGTCGGAAGTTTTGCTACATGTGTGATCGTCGTTGGTTAGAGCCTACTAGTAAGTGGAGATACAATAGAGGAGAATTTGATGGAACCCAAGAGTTTAGAGCACCGCCGGAGCTACCTAATGGTGCAAGTGTCTTGAGACAATTGGAAGATCATGGAATAGGTAATGGGTCACCATGGAAAAAGAAAAGCATTTTGTTCACATTACCTTATTGGCAACATAATGTTCTTCGTCATAATCTTGATGTAATGCACATTGAAAAAAATGTTTGTGATAACATTATTGGAACATTGTTGCATTTAGACGGAAAATCAAAGGATAACGATAAGGCACGTTATGACCTTGTAGACATGAACATTAGAAGTCAACTACATCCAACGATGCATCCAAGTAAAGGTAAAAAATATTTGCCTAGAGCTTGTTACCAAATGACATCGAATGAGAAAGAAATATTTTTGGAAGTTCTCAAAAACTTAAAAACCTCAGATGAATATTTTTCTAATATATCTAGATGTGTGCAAGTGAAGCAACACAAGATATTTGGTCTCAAAAGCTATGATTGTCACCTTTTAATGCAAGAGTTTCTTCCTATAGCTATACAAGGTTTTTTGCCTGACAAAGTGAGTTTAGCTATATGCGATCTTTGTCATTTCTTCAAAGAATTGTGTGGCAAGGTTCTTAATGAGCATAATTTGGAGCACTTGGAGAATCGAATTGCCAAAACATTGTGCCAGTTAGAAAAGATTTTCCCTCCATCTTTTTTCACTATAATGGTACATTTGTTAATTCATTTGGCATATGAGGCAAAAGTTGCAGGTCCTGTTCATTATCGATGGATGTATCCAATTGAAAGGTATTACACATTTTTTCGTTCATTTATATTCATTATTAGATTATTAAGTAAAATTATGTTATCTTATTTGGTGACCTAAACTTTCTTTTTTAGGTTCCTTTTTACTCTAAAGTCATTTGTTCGTAATCGAGCACATCCAGAGGGATCTATTGCAGAGGGTTATTTAGCTCATGAATGCTTGATATTTTGTTCCCGATATCTCTCTTCGGTGGAAACTTATTTTAATCGACCTAGTCGAAATGATGATTCAGATTTTGTGGAAAATACAAATCTTTTAAATCCTAGAGGGAGACCATTGGGGAGAAAGAGTAAAGTTGGATTCAATGTGAAGAAAAGAAAAAGGGCTTCTCGGATCTCCCTTGACAAGAAAACATTGTTGCAAGCACATAGATATGTGCTTTTTAATAGCCATAATGTCGACCCCTTCCAAAAGTAAGTCAATTTATTTATGTTTATATTTAATTACTAAAATTTGGTTTGACATCTTTATACTAATTATAATATCTAATCTCTCTTAACCTTTTTACACAGAGAACACATTGATCTTATTAGGAGACAAAATCGTCGACTATCTTCTTATGAAGTTGACAAAATTCATGGTCGATCATTTTCTGATTGGTTCCGTGAACGAGTATGTGTTAGAAATCATTTTCATCCCTAATATAGAATTTATAATCATTTTAAATTTTAACAATTTGCAATTGTTGTAGGTTTCACGGTTGGAAGAGCAAGGTAGTGCTCTAGTGACAGAGGATATCAAATGGCTTGCACGTGGTCCACTAGAAATAGTGAGAAAATATAGTGGTTATATTATTAATGGAGTTAGATTCCATACAAAGAAGCGCGAAAGAGGCTTAAAGACTCAAAATAGTGGCATCGTAGTTACTGTTAAGACAAAAAGTTATGCTAGTTCAAGAGATAAGCACCCGAAAGAAGGGCAAATCAACTATTATGGTGCACTCACAGATATAATTCAATTAGATTATTCGGGAAAATACAAGGCATTATTGTTCAAGTGTGACTGGGTTGACATAAATAAAGGTTGTAGAATTGATAACTTAGGCATGACATTAGTCAATTTCAATTATTTGCAACATACAGGAAATGATGTATGCGATGACCCATTTATTTTGGCCTCTCAAGCCAAAAAAATATTCTATGTAGAGAATAGAACACAAAATGATTGGTTTGTTGTTGTGCATGCTAAAGTTAGAGATGTGTATGATTTGGGTGATGAGTTGTCCAATGATGTAGATCAAGTGAATGAACAAGTCTTGCAAGATATAAATGACAACGACTTGATTAGACCAGAAGTTGATGATAATCATGATATCATGGAAGTTACAACATCCATGGAGAGCATTCTCCAAAATGATGAGGGTGGTGATGATACAGAGGATGAGAGTGAGGGAGACTTCTTCTAATATATAGAGCAAATTATTTATCAATCAATTTATTTGACTTCTAATTTATTGAAGTTACAAAGGTGTGTAGTTATTTTTGCTCCCTACCATTTTATGTGTTTCATTTGAGGTAGATTAGTACTGTCATCGGTTATTTGTTTTTTACAACAATTAAATACTAATTTGGCTTTGGCATATGTAGAAAGTACCATGGGGAAGCGCAGAAGGAAGTTGAATACTACTCAAAATTGTGGACAATCACAAGAGGAAGGGCACTCAATTGATGGCTATAATGAACTCAACCAAAATAACCATTCTATGTCTGAAGAAGGAAGTCATGTTGAAGCTGAAGGTAAATTATTTTTGGTAAAATAGAACTGTTGATCTATTTGCCCATGTCCGTGGTCGAACTAAGGATTTTTATCTTAGTAGTAGGCTTACCAATTTTGTTAGTAGGTCTTGAAATATAGTTCAAATTTGTAATACACGTGTGAATACACATGTTACAGAGGAACAAAATTGTACTAATAGGGGGCTTAATTGGTCCAGTCAATTTTTTGGAATTAGCAGCAATAATAATAATTAACGAAGCGAACAAAATTGGACCAGTGTTGTTACTACTACTTGTGCTTTTAATTGGACAGATCTTGTTTCTGGTTTTAGCTCTTCTTCTAATACTACTAGCAACCAGATGTAGAATTTATATTATTCTGTGAAGTGAAGTTTATGGTTTTGGTTTGTAGCTAGGTGGAATCTTGTTTCCTATTAGCCTTCTATATGCTTTGGAGTTTTTCCATTGGATTTTACAGTCACGTCACAAGAACAATGACTATTAGTTTAACTATACTTACTGTGGTTGTACTAATCTAAGACAATTGATATTGAGTGTTTTATGGTTTGCTAATATGAATATATGATTTAGGTGAAAAGAGAACAAGAGGTTATACACATATGCTAGATGTGTGGGACATGCCAGATGGAGAGTTTATATTGGTGGATGTAGATTCTTTTGGTCATCCTATTGGTTGGGAAGGAAAAACTCTATTAAATGCAATAGGAAGTTTGGTAAGGAGATCTCAATGTGCTCCAATCAATTACATTAGCTGGAGTAAGATGCCTGAGTCCTATATTACTGATATGATTGAACTAATTCAGGTGTTGTATAAATTTTTAAAAGTTCTATTTCATTTCAAGCTTTGTAAATACTTTTTTTTTGCAAAAATGTCTAACGAAATTTGTGTTTTGTTAATTATTCATATGATAGACAAAGTTTAGATTTGTTCCTGAATTCACTGAGCAAACTGAGAAGATACTAAAGGATAACATGAAGGTTAAGTGGAGGCAATTCAAGTATCATTTGAAATCAAAG
>NC_021165.2:26643530-26647806 GCF_000331145.2 Cicer arietinum | reverse complement strand
TTTAATAGAATTAGTAAAATTAAATTATATTTTATTGTATGTTTTAATGACATTAATTAATAAAAATAAATTAAAATTTTAAATTTAATTTACTGGTATTAATAATTTAGAATTACAATTAATAATTTAATTTAAAATAAATTTAATTTAATAAATAACAATAAGTTTTAGTGACAAACAATACCGTAGGAATAGACCAATTCTTTATTTATATTTATCTAGTTTTTAGTGACAGTCATAATTGTAGGTAGAAATCAAAAACATATAGTGACACTCATCAGAACATGGAGTGACACTTCTCAAAGTGTAGCAGGACGCCCCCTTAAAGTTGACACTAGATTTGGGTGTCACTCAAAGTATTATTGACTTTTACCTACGGTTTTTAACTTTTAGTGAAATATTTTGCGTGTCACGAAAGGTCAATTTTTTTGTAGTGTTAGTTAGGGGGATGAGAAGAAACACTCGTTGTCCAAGGAGTCTTCCTTGAGCGAACAAAAAATGTGTCATAAGACTAACCATAAAGCAAAGGCGAAGAAAAAAAGAACCACCCAATGTTCTTCACGATAAACATATAAAGAATAAACATATGAAAATATCACTTAATAGCCAACACAAATAAACGAACAAGCATTGAAAGAAAAACTCGAATCACTTGAAATACCAACAAAGTCTCCATATATTAAGACCAAAATCCAACAAATACTCAAAGTATTACAAATTTTCCAACAGCAAATAGTGCAAATATCTATTATATATATTTAAAACAGATTTCTGAGGCTACTTCATCAAATTTTGCTACCTCCTCATATTTTGTCATTTCATCATTATTTCATCTACATCAGCCAAAAAGCTGATGTATACCTCTTGCTAGTGCCCCTCCTTTTTCAACAACTTCTTCTCTTCCTTCCACAATTTCTTTAATACCTTGATAATATTATTTTATAATAAATTTATAAATTATAAAAGTATTTTACAATTATTTATAATAAATTTATAAATTATTTTACAATTTGATAATAATGTATAATTTATATTATTATCAAATTATTTTATAAGTTATTTTATAATAAATTTATAAATTATTTTATAGTATTATTAGTCGTTTACCAATTGTAATAATTTATATTATTAGTCATTAAAGTCAATCCATTTAAAATTACTTTCAATTTATGTCAATCCATTTTTTTAGTAATATTTTATAAAATAAAAATATATATTCTATTTGACAGAAAATACACAAATTATCATTATATGTTCTACAATATAATTCAACATTAACATTTTTTTTAAAATAAAAAATATTAAATAGTCAATTATATTTTTAAATGTTTACATCTTATTGTTGGGTTTGTATTTTATATTTTATTTCATCAAATAAATACAAGTATCATTATATGTTGAAAAATAAATTGACAATCAAAGTACAATGAGTCAAACAATTATCCTATATAATAAGTTATTGTACGAATTTTACAACATATTTTAAAAATTAAATTAAATGATTGTGATAAACATGACTTTCCCTCATTTTAATTTGCCTAATCATATTCAATTATTACAAATCAATAAAGTAATATTATAAGATAACTATATTTATAATACATAAAATATTACTTATAAAATTATTTTACAATTATTTATAATAAACTTATAATTTATAAATTACTTTATAATTTGATAATAATATATAATTTATATTATTATCAAATTATTTTATAAGTTATTTTATAATAAATTTATAAATTATTTTATAATATTATTAGTCATTTATCAATGGTAATAATTTATATTTTTAGTCATTAAATTCAATTGAAAAAAACACCTAACCACTCATAATGGACATAAATACTCAATATCTAATCTCCTTTCATGAACAATTATATTATTCTAGGATAATGATTTTATATGTTAAAAATTCAGTTACATAAAATATTACTTATAAAATTTATAAAATTAATTAATTAATATTCGCGTAGCGTGCGAGCACTGATCTAGTTATAATAAAAACTGAAGATCTTAAAACCTAGGAAAAAAAAGGTCAAAATTCCATAAAATGAAATCAAGTGTCCATGTTCTTTTTCCCAACTTCAATAGCTATCATATAGTCAATCCCATCTGTGGTAAAGACGAGCCTAAGGTTTGACATTCAGATTTGAGAAAAGGCATTCTCTAATGAATATTTTGATACAACATATAGGTTGCAACCAAACTATCATTTTCCTCCTCCAAATCTTTCTCTCCTTCTTTAGAACATTAATCTTCATCGACAATTCAGATAATTTGGTCCTAGCTTCATCGAAACCCTTCTCCAACCTAGCTACAATCTTTTCTGAGACCTGTGTGGCATTAGAAAGTACAGAAGACCCTATCCTGACTTCGGACAATTGAGAGAAAACATTTTCTTTATATTTCTTTGAAGACTCCAAATCTTCAACATTTCTCAACAATCTTTCCTTAGCCTCCTATGACGGTCTTTAGCATGAGCAAACGTATCCTTGAGTTTCATTATAGTGTTCTCATGATCAAGAATCTCAGTAGTAAGATCAACAACTTCATACCAGAAAACTTCCACTTCAGACGAAAACTGTTGATCCACAATCACCATCGAGGCTTATACGAAAAATATATTACACACATGAGGCAAACTCTTCCCTAGAATACCCTGACAACCTAAGGCGCCGACATCAACGAAGCCAACAGTGCCAGATTAAGTGATCATTGCTCAAAGTCTAGTAGGATCCACCAGCAGTTTGAATTCAATAGCAGGGGTAAACGCAAGAGACTCTTTAACTGCTCTCACGTTTATTTTTTTGGAAGCTTGAACCAAATGAGCCTTGATATCCCATGTCTTCAATTTCTTCCATTGAAGGCCATCTTCAAGGTCGATAAAGGTTTGATTTTTCTTAATAGAAGTCAGAGTCATCTATTGAAAAAGACTCATGTATGGCCTCTTGATAGTGTTTCAGCAAGTGTACGAAATCGTTGCAAGTAATAAAAAAACAGTAGTACCGTGTGTTGAACTCAATAATGGCGTTTTCCTATCGAGTTGTAGTTAATTACTAAAGTTGTACAAAAAATTTCTGAATTGATTGAAATAATATTTAAAATTAACAACGGTAATAAAATTGATCATTTATAATAAGAAAAATGTACGGGATGAGTTTCACTTCGAATCCAACTTTAGTGTCTAATTTGATCCTAGTTACTAATTTTCTTTATTGAATTATTATTGAATTCTCTTTATTATTTTTGCCCTCATGTTTTAGTGATAGAACCTTTAATTCCAAAGTAACCTCTAATTCCTTAGTGGATTTAAGATTAGAATTAAACCTTACCGTACATGAATTCTCTTGTTAAACTACTGTCTTTGCAACTAATTTAATTGGTTTGATGATTTGCATCTATCTCTATACTACAATATCATGAATTTCTCATCTCAAGCATTCGTAAAGTCCACTTCCATTTCAAAATACGAATCTTAGAACATTTTAATGTTGATCAAGCAATAAAAAATATTAAGCACATAGATGAGAAAAATAATTAAATAAACTCATTCATATAACTAGAAATCAAAAAAGAAAAATAAGGGTTTCATCTTATTACACTCATTTCTAACCAATTGGGTTTAACTACTCATGACAAAGATAGAAAAGATAAAGATTAGAGAAGAATTACAAGAAGGATTCATGAATGGTTATTGATAAAACTGCTCTAATGGTGTTAGAAATGGTCGTCTTTGAGTTTCTCTGCTAGGACACTGAAGTAACAATGTCGATTTACAAGAAAGGGGGGTTTTTGAATTGTAAATGCACCTTTTAAAAATTCCTGTTAAAACTTAAGAAAAATACTCAAGATTGATGTTGGTTATGAAAACAAAAAACGAAGAACGTTCTTGGTTTTTGATGTAAAACAGAGAACGTTCCTTGATTAGCTTAAAACAGAAAATCAGTTTATGTTTTATCTTGGTTAGTCAATTCAATATGATAAATAAAGAGACAGGATAAAGAATACCACTCAAGGATTTTATCCTGGTTCACCCAACGTGGGTTACGTCTAGTCCTCACACTGTGAGATTTTCCACTATGTGTTTAAAAACAAAGTACCTTCTTGATCTTACAACACCTAGTCTATATCAACCTTGATCTAATTCAATCTCTATTACTTTTCACCCAGAAAGCAATTACAACACCTATCTAATCTTGGTAGAATGTAATCTTTAAACAAACTATAAATAAACTCTTATAGTTTGAGTTTTTACAATTTGATTGTTTTGACA
>NC_021165.2:26640915-26643124 GCF_000331145.2 Cicer arietinum | reverse complement strand
GATTTCCTTTGCAATTGTCTTGTCATATGTCAAGATTGATCGAACTTTCTTGACATTTGATTTTTGGAGTTTGCAAACTGTCATGACTTTTGTCTGTCTTTGAGTCCTTTGATCTTTGAGACCAAATAGCCTTTTTGAGTTTGGATGAATCCTACTTGTTCCTTGCCATGTACTGATTAGATATGAATAATTTCCAGGGCAGACTCTTTGTTAAAGAGATAGAAAAAGTTTGACCAATATGCTGTGATTGACAATTTTTGAAGCTGGAGATCATTCTCTGTTTTGATGCAGAATGATCTTGTTGCTGTCTTTTTTGTTTTGCTTGATTCTGTTCTTAATTAAATCTACTAAAAAACACATCTTAAATTAACATAATATTTTAGAATCATAATTAACTTTCTTAATTAACCTTTGTTTATTTTCATCAAAACTTTAAATATAGAGTTTGTCTCAACAGGCACAAGTCTCCAAACTTCTCAATAGTCAAAAAGATGGCTAAAAAGTGATAAAAATATGTTTTAATGAGTTATGGTTCGTGACACACGCCCCGGGCGCAGCTGTTGCGCTTAAGCACGAATTGAAAGATTCATCGGTGTGGAAATGTGCCCCATGTGTAGCTGTTGCGCTTCAGGTGCACAACTTCTTCTGTTTGAAGTTTTATGTGTTTTCCTCCTCTTTTGAGTCTGAATTGAGCTCCGATATTTTCATGAAAGTTGTAGCTATGGATCTTAGATTTCATTTGCACTTGGTTTGACTCCAATCAAACATCTACAATTCTAGATATGACTTAAATACTCTACATAGGTCATGTTGATTTCTCATCAAAATTAAGCAGTGCATTAAATCAAGGAAGCAACGCAAAACTACGAAAAATCTCTACTTAATCAAGAAAATAAGAACATAAACATTTCGTTAAATTCACAAACTAAAATCAACAAAATATATCAAATAACTCATTAAATTAACAATGAAAAATATGCATATGATGAAGAGTCATTACAACCCCACATTTTATAGTGGACATTCTCAACCATTGACAGAAGAACTAAGAAGATATTATTTAACAATGTATTAAAACTATTTTTGTTTTTGTTTTTGTTTTGAATTTGTTTCTTCTATTTATTTTTTCTTTCTTTTTGTGAGAATTATTGCCCCAAACTTAGAAGGTTGATATCCCATGAGCAATCCCAAACTTATAACCTTACCAAGACGATAATTTTTATTTTTTATACAAAACTTGTCTTGTAGTGATGGCCCTAATGGAACTAACCAAAAAAACATTTTTACAAACGTACAATAGTATAAAGGCTAGTGTTCCAAACAGGATTCACTTAAAGGATTTAATTAGAAAACAAAACATAAAGAATCTATTCAGAAATTTAATCAAACATAAATTGATTAAAAATAAAATTTAATATATATAAAAAGAGAACTGAAATTGAAAGCAATTGTAGCCACTAAATCGAAAATGATTTAAAAAAGATTGTACAAAATAATACTTGGACTACAAGAATATTACATTTAACAAAAAAAATGAAAAACTTAAATCTTTTTCTCAAATGTGTGGTGAGTTGTAATATTTAAATATATCCAAGCACTTCATTTTATTTGATATGGATAATTTCAAATTTGTGTTCATATGATATCATGGTAATTAACATTTGAATACTTAAATTTTATATATTTATATGCGATGCATAGTTAAATTATTGTTTATCAGTAATATTTTTTCTTTTCTTTAAGCAATAGCTGTATTTAATGTTTTATAAATTTGGAAAAACACATTTTTTTTAAAGAAAACTATTAGATAAATTCGCATAACTATGTAATAATTAATTTCGTGAATTTACAAAATGCAACACGTGTATAATAACTTTTCAATATAATGTATTAATGTAATTATCTTTTTGGCACATTTTTCAATATAACATGTCTATGTCTATGTCTATGTAATCTTTTGTTAATTGTTCAACAATCAATGCGGACAAAAAAAGATTATGGCAAAAATTAAGGATGGTAATAGCTGAGACGGGCCTATGGCCTAACATACTTATGGTCTGTCTTGGTTTGGTCTATTTAATAAAAATGTTAGATTCAAGCTATTTTTAAAGTCTATTTATTTAAATAGGTCAGACTCAAACTTATAAAAAATCTATTATACTTAACAGGCCGACTTATATATATATATATATATATATATATATATATA
>NC_021165.2:26626870-26640736 GCF_000331145.2 Cicer arietinum | reverse complement strand
TATATATATATATATTTAATTTTTTATTAATTTTATCTTTTATTATTATATTAATAATATTATTTCCTATTTTAAATTCTATCAATTAGGCAATCAGCAGTCATTTCATATTCGGTAGCCATTTCATATTTGGTAGTTGTTTCATATTCGGTAGTCATTCAATTAGTCAATAATTCAATAGTCATTTTCATATTTGTTTGAGAGGTAATAATGAGTGCGTTTGTTCAGAAGAAAAAAAATTATTTTTTGAAACCAAAAATTATGTTGTAGGGTTTAAATGATGTTTGTTTCAGAATTTTTTTTAAATTATTTTGTTAGAAAAATTATTTTTTGTTTAATATATATAAATATGTACATTGATATTGATATTGAGTTTCATCAATTAATTAATGCCATTAAAACATATAATTTTGTATGAGAGAAAAATATATCATTGTTAATGTATTACATATTTACATAATAATAATAATAATAAAGCAATTTAAATGTGTACCCCCAGAAATGAGAAACTTAAATAATTTACTTTAACAAAAAAAAGAAATTCTTTAATGAATGATGATGAAATAGTCACAACTTTTCAAATGCCGCTATATCTCACAAATATTCTTATAAAAATGCACTATAAAATATAATAGTGGTATTGTATTTTCACATCAAACCTTTCTTGAAAGCAACAAATGACCACATATTTCTTTCTTAACCTTTTTTTATTTTCCATTTGTTTCATCGTTTCTCTTTCTCATGCACTAAACAATGGTTTTAGTGTCGAACTCATTCACCGCGATTCTTTAAAATCACCCTTCTACCAACCCAAACAAACTAAATACCAACTTGTTGCCAATGTTGCACGTCAATCCATTAGCCGTGTTAACCATTTCTACAAAGATTCAATCACTAATACTCCCGAATCAACTTTAATCCCGGCCGGAGGTAGCTATCTCATGACTTATTCGATTGGTACCCCACCATTTAAGTTATATGGTATTGCTGATACTGGTAGTGACATTATTTGGCTTCAATGTAAGCCATGTAAAGAATGTTTCAACCAAACTACTCCGATATTTGATCCTTCAAAATCATCAAGTTACCAAAATATTTCCTGCCTATCTGTAACATGTCAATTTGAACTTGATACATCTTGTCCTACATTAGATTCTTGTCAATATAGTATTCAGTATGGTGATCGATCATATTCAAAAGGAGACCTTGTTACTGATACTCTTACGTTAGATTCCACCATTGGCCATTCTATTTCATTTCCTAACACAGTGATAGGATGTGGAACCCGAAATGCAGGGACATTTCAAGCTCAAAGCTCTGGTATAGTCGGCCTTGGAGGTGGATCTATATCTCTAACGAAACAATTGGGAACAACAATTGGTGGAAAGTTCTCATATTGTTTGGTGCCATTGTTTATTAAGTCAAACGCAACAAGCAAACTCAATTTTGGAGATGCAGCCATGGTTTCGGGTCATGGTGTTGTGTCAACTCCTTTAGTGGAAAAACGCCATCAAACTTTTTACTATTTGACATTAGAAGCATTTACTGTTGGAAACAAAAGAATTGAAATTGTAGGGGATTCAAGTGGTGGTGGTGAGGGTAACATCATTATTGATTCAGGTACTACGTTGACTCTTTTACCAAGCAATGATTATACTAATTTGGAATCAGCTGTAAAAGAATTGGTTAAACTAGATCGTGTTGAAGATCCAGATGATATATTTAAACTTTGCTATAGTGTCAAATCTGACAAATATGATTTTCCTATAATCACAGCAAATTTCAAAGGTGCAGATGTTAAGTTGCATCCTATTAGTACCTTTATTCCAATTGCTGATGGGGTGGTTTGCTTTGCTTTTATCCCATCTCAAATTGGTTCCATCTTTGGGAACTTGGCTCAACAAAACTTGTTGGTTGGTTATGACCTCGTTAAAAGTGTTGTATCGTTTAAGCCTATTGATTGTACCAAGTTGGATTGATTATATCAATTTAATGTTGTATTCACAATAAATAATTTATCAGTACTTCCTTATTTTGATTAAGACCTCCATTTAGCCTCTAATTGTCAACAATGCCAACCTCAATTTCAATCTAAAGTATTATTGGCAGTGGAATTTTCAATTAATCAATTGGTTAAATTGTTACCAAGATTTGAATAAATTTCTTGCAACTTTAATCACGTTTTTGTTTATTTTATTCCATTACTTTTAACAATTGTTTGATTTAAAGGGAAAATTGAACTAAGTTATGTTAAGTAAATGAGTCAAATGCTTAATATAAAATGTTCATAAAAGAACGACTATGCACAAAAATTATGGTGGGTGATGTATTTCATGCTATGAAAATTAGTTTCCATCTCTTACAAAAACAATCAGAATCGCAACCGATGAATAAATCTCTAATTGTTAGGTGCGATTGTTGGTTGAATCAAATACGACGAGAAAACTTTAATTTTTGTGATGCATACATGGTTTTGGGTGATGTTATTGTATAACACCTTTACTAAAAAAATATCCTTTTTTTTTTTACTATTTAACATTTGAAGCGAGTACAATTGTAGGGAATGTTCAAATTGTGGTGATAAGGGTAACATAAAAACTCTTTTACCAAACGATGATTATACTAGTTCAGATTCTGTTGTAGCAGAATTGGATACACTAGACCATGTTAAGTTGCATTCTATGGTACCTCTATTCCAATTGTTGATGGGATGGTTTGTTTCACTTTTACCTCATCTTAAATTATTTCCATCTTTGAGAATTTAGCTCAACGGAACTTGTTGGTTGGTCATGAGCTCGATAAAAATGTTGAATTGTTTAAGTCTGTTGATTGTACAAAGTTCAATTAATCATACCAATTTCACTTTGTATTCACAAGAAATATGTTATTACTATTTCCTTATTTAGATTGTGGTTGTCATTTAGCCTTTAATTGTCAACAATGCTAACTTCACTAGGGATGAGAATAGGCTAGGCCGTCCGATAGGAGTCTATAGTCTGGCCTACTTATGACATGACCTGGTCTGACCTATTTAATAAAAAGGCTAGGCTCATGTTATATTTAAAGCATATTTATTTAAATAGGTCAAGCTCAGACTTATAAAAATGCCTATTAGGCCAAACAGGTCGGCCTATATATATTTAATTATTTATTAACTTTATTTTTTATTATTATATTAATAATATTATTTCCTATTTTAAAATCTATCAATTAGGCAATCAGTAATCATTCCATATTCTTTAGTCATTTCATATTTGGTAGTTGTTCCATATTCGGTAGCCATTCAATTAGTCAATAACTCAATAGTCCTTCCATATTTGTTTGAGAGGTAATAATGAGTGCGTTTGTTTCAGAAAAAAAAAATATCTATTTTTTGAAACCAAGAATTATGTTTTAGGGTTTAAAGGTTGTTTCAGATTTTTTTAAAATTATGTTGTTAGAAAAATTATTTTTTGTTTGATATATATAGATATGTGCATTGATATTGGTATGTGGAGAGCATGTGGTATGAGTAGAGCATTTAAATGTTTTAATATGAATAAGGCTTTTAAGTAGGCTTCTAGGCTAGGCCAGACTTTTAAAAATGTCAGGTCAGACGGAAAAAAAACCTATGATAGACCGTAGGTCTAAAAAATTAATCGTATGCCAAACTCAGGCCTTTCAAAGTCTGGTCTGGCCTGGCCTTTTGAAGTGTACTTTTATCGTTATGATGTATAATCAAAATTATAAATATATTTTTTTGAATAAATTATTAGTATATATCAATTTTTTTCTATTTAATATATTTTCTTTAAAATACCTCTCATTTAATTTAAATTCTCTATTTCTTATGACTCAACTAATTTAGATAATAGATTTAATTTTTTTTATTGAAAATGCATAAATTAAATATAATCAATTATTTTTATTAATGTACTTTATTTAATCAATTTTTCTTGTAAATATTTCACAAGGACACTACGCCAAAAATGACATTTTATAGCGCGTCTTTTAAAGCGTTTATTAAATATAAGCGCTATTGTAGAATTTTTTTAAAATAATGGAGGATACAACGGCGTTTTTTTGACAAGCGCTGTAGAAAAAGTGTTGTTGTAGGGTCATATAGGGTCACATAGCATTTGCACAAAATGTTTACAACCCTTTTACAACGCCTTTTGTAAAAGCGTTGTAAATTGAAGCGCTCTTCAATAGCTTTTGCAACGCTTTTTTAGCGCTTTAAACACAAGCGCTGTAAAATGTAGCGCTCCCACCTTATGTTACATGGTTTTTAAAACGTTTTTTGTGAAAGCGCTGTAAAAGTATTGCGCTTTCACATAATTAAAGGACCTATTAGAGTGCTTATTACACAAGCGCCGTAAAATCATTCACTTTAAATAAAAATCATTTACTTTAAATAAATAAAAACAAATTTACGAACTCTCATCTCCTCTACTCTGGGAACCCTCCTCTCCTATACGTATTGTACAGCTAGGGGTGGGAATAGGCCAGGCCAGGCTTTGAAAGGTATGGGCCTGGCCTACGATGATTTTTTGAGGCCTAAGCCTGGCCTACGGCCTATGATAGGCTTTTTTTTTGGCGTGAGCCTGGCCTACAGCCTATCATGGTCTGGCCTGTAAGCCTATTTAAAAGCCTTATTCACATTAAAAATAATTTTTCTAATAAAATAATTTAAAAAAAATATGAAACAAACACCCTTTGAACCCTAAAAAATGATTTTTGGTTTATTAGAATAAATTTTTTATTAAAACAAACGCACCCATTATTATCTCTCAAACAAATGGTCTCAAACAAACTCAGATTATTACCTCTCAAACAAATCCTCTCATGCAACATGTAATTATATATATATATATATATAAAGGTAATAAACAATTATCTATAGCTACATGATGCTCTACACATATCAATTTATATGATTCTCCATATACCAATACTAATGTGTATATGTATATATATATTAAATAAAAAAATGATTTTTCTAACAAAATAATTTTTTAAAAATATGAAACAAGTACCTTTTAAACCCTAAAAAATAGTTTTTGATTTAAAAAAATAAATTTTTTATTGAAACAAACGCACCTATTATTATCTCTCAAACAACTCAGAATATTACCTCTAAACAAATCGGAATATTACCTCTCAAACAAACTCATATTCAGTAATAATAAACAATTAGGGTTTCTAAATTTATATACTAATAATATATATAAAGATAACAAATAAATAGTATTGGTTTTTATAAAATATAAAGTAACAAATAAATAATATTGGTTTTTATAAAAAAATATGTTGTTTTCATACATGTTTGTTGGAGTGAGTGCAATGGAAATTAGAAGAAGAAAAAATAGAGAATGAAATACATATAAAATATATATAGGCCGGCCTGTCAGGCCTAATAGGCTTTTGTACAAGCCTGAGTCTGGCCTATTTACATAAATAGGCTTTAAAAGCAACCTGAGTCTGACCTTTTTATTAAACAGGTCAGGCCATAAGTAGGCCAGGCCATAGGCCCCTGTCGGACGGCCTTGCCTATTCTCATCCCTATGTGCAGCCATTTACTGCTCCTCCTTTATAAAAAATTGGATACGCTGTCTCATGTATTGTATATAATAATTTGTTGTTGTCACTAAAACTAATAAATTGTTACATAATAAATCATATAAAATCTATTCTTTTTTGAAATTTGTTGATCTGTTCTGTTTTGAAATCAGACTTGGACCTTGGTTTCCATTTTCCAATATCAGATATGTGTACTATATATTAGTATAATGTTATCAATAGCTTATTATTTGTGTAACTGCATTTATATAGTCATATAATATGGACCGGAAATGGATGTCTGTCAATTGATTGTCAAAAGAGTATGAAAATGGAGTGAAGGAGTTTGTTGAGTTTGGAGTGAAGAATGCAAAAGATCCAAATAGAGTTGTTTGTCTTTGTTTAAAATGTTGTTTTGGAAAACGCATTAGAGAATATGAATTGGAAGGACATTTAGTATGGCATGAAATTGATCAAAGTTATACATGTTGGATAAGACATAGTGAGAGAAAAAAAAACATTAATTTTGAGAATGGTTCAACATATGCTTCAACTGATTTCGACACAGATACATATGAGCCAGATGACATGCTTAATAAAATAAATAAAAAGTCATTTTCCTATTTTTATCAAGAAACAAATATCAAACCCTTCCCAAAAATAAAGAAAAGTAACAAAACCTTATTATATATAAAAATGTGCGAAATTAGAAATCGGTAATGGTTCGTGGACACAAATTCTAACACCTAACCAATATCGTATATATTACAATTTTGATACACATTATAAAATTGTGATGCAAATAAATTATTGAATTTGTTTAACATGTGCGTGCGTGTAATCTCATTCGGTCATGATGTGGCTACAGTGTGGGATACGATGTCCCAGCAAATTCTGAAATTATATGCAATGATATTTTACCCACAAAAAGACCCTCAATACATACACAAATATACAAATTAGGAAACTACCCCACAATTTCCCACATAAAATCTAAACCCAAAAACCCCTTCATCCACGTAATGTTGATCACTATACTCATTTCCATCATAATGCTTACTATATTTCTCATGAAATCAAAACCTCTCAAATTTTATTAATTTCCTCGCATCAATAACAATGACATACCAAAAACAAAACACCCAAAACTACGTCGTTTTACGACCGTGTATCTGCCTAGCATGGACGGTTATTCTGACACTGTGTGTAACGGCAGTGTTTTTTTTATGGCCGCGTGATCCGGAAGTAGAGATGGAACGGTTAACGGTGAGGAAAGTTAGGGTACATCCATTACCACCGTTAAGTGCTGACGTGGCGCTATCGTTAACGGTTAACGTTCACAATAGTGGTTTTTATTTTATGGAGTTAGGGGAGGTTGATGTTGGTGTTAAGTATCGTGGGAACAAACTTGGTCACGTGGAGACGGAGGGTTGGCACGTGGGGAGAAGGAGTTCGGCTCACGTGTTCGGTGAGCTTGAGTTTAGTGGACTTGCTTCTGCTGACGTGGCGCATTTGATGCAGGATATTGCTAAGGGTAGGGTCCACTTTCATACTTCTGTTGAGGTTACTGGACAGCTTGGACTTTCTTTCTTTCATGTCCCGAAAATTTTCAAGGTATTAATTATTTAGTCTAATATGATCCAATATCAAATATAAATAAAAAATTAATATATTTAATTTTAAATTAAATATATAATTTTTTAATTATGATTTTTTTCTAATAGTAGTATTATATCATCAACAATCTACGATTAATTAAAATCTCAAAAATAATTTATGAAATTTGTTTTATTTATGAGCAAAATCGATACTGTTATAAATCTTACATACTTTTTTTAGATTTAAATATAACTTTGATTTCTGCAAATATGAGTTATTTTGATTTTGGTCTATGTAATTATTTTTTTTAATAATACCCTTGCAAATTCTCAATTGTTTTAAAAAGTCCTTAACGTAACTTTTTGATTAAAAAATATTGAAGTGGCAAATTTTGAGTGATGTAGGTTTGTTGAAGTTAAAGGAGTTTTGCCAACCATCACTCCTCGATTTTTTTATATAATTTTTTCCTATGATTTTTCATTGTATACACAATTTAATTTCTCCTCTATTATTTGGAGTTAGGATTCTGACATAGTAATTTTCCTTCAATTTAAGAGTTAGGATGCTCTAACACTGTAATCTTCCTTCAATTTGGGGGTTATGGTTCAGATGAAGCCTTTGTTGAAGAGGGAAGAGTAAGCATAAGGAATGAAGAAGAGAAAAAAAATTGAGAATGGATAACAAAGTTTAGTTGAGGGGCTACAATGGTGAGATGTGTTTCTTGGTTTAAGTTTTTGAAGATTGATTATTGGATGTAGGAAAATTTCCAAAGATTTTAGGTTGAAGATGAGTTTCTAGTTGTTAGTTTTTATTTATTAATAATAATAATCAAATTAAATTTAATTAATATTTTAATAATTAATTATTATATAATCAACAATATTTATAGTGTCATCATGTGACACGTCACTCAAAATTAGTCACTTTAATTTTTTTTAGTCAAACAATCACATTAAATACTCTTTTAAAACATTTGACAAATTACAAGGGTGTTATTTAAAAAAAAATTATAAAGACTAAAATCAAAATAATTCATATTTGCAGAGATCAAAATCATATTTAAATATTTTTTCTTTAAATTATAATATAAGTTAAGAATTAGGATCGTTTGACTTTATCGATCATTATGGATGTGCTAATGTGTGAGTAGACTGTTTGAATTAAATAATTTGAAGATTTAATGAGTTTTAATATAGACAAATTGTAAACAATTTTGTGTGAATTTATTTATCTAAAATACCAACTTTTATTTTCCTACAAAACCAAAAATTATATAAAAAAATTCTATTTAGTGCACAAAATTCCTTTTCGGAATGTTTTATTGTGTCTGGTAAAAAACTTTATTTTATGATTATACTACTTATATTTCGGTCTGGAGATTTGTCTAGACAATCTAGTCATTGCATAATATTTCAAAATCGATAGGATTTCAATTTTTTTATTTATTTATAGTAATTCTGATATATTAATTTTTTTTATTTATTTATAGTAATTCTGATATATTCTGATATAGTAATTCTGAATTTATTTATTTATAGTAATTCTGATATATTTATTTATAGTAGAACATTTCAATGTTCCTGGCATTGTGTAATTGCAGTAGTATTTGTTAAGCCAGATGGCCAAAAAATAGAATAGAACTTACAACCAAATAATAGAATATCATGAAAACAACTTTATACTATCAAATTGTCATATCATAAAATTATGACATTTAATTTGTCATATAATCTTGTGCATTTTTGAAATAAAAAACTATAATATTTAATTATTAATTATTAATTATTGTGACGAATTATAATTTTTTAGTATAATTTTATACCGACAATACATTTACTTATTTATTATTATTGTTATTATAAACACATAATTTCTTTAGTAACTTCTAGTACTACTACTTCTTGTCTTTCTTAATTTTGTACCCTTTAATTAATTCATTTATTTTTGTGCGAATGAAATTATGGTGGAATTGGTGAATAATCCCAAGTGAGAAAACTTCCATAATCCTCTTCTTTCTCCTTTATCATTCATTACTTTAAATACTTTGATTATATTTTTCATATTCTAACAGGTAGTACTATCATGTGAGGTTTTGGTGAATACAAAAAACCATTCAATTCTACAACAACATTGTGTTGAAAAAGTAAGCTTAAACCATAGTAGACTTGGCCTTAGTGGAGTTGTAACACTCTATTTGAATAATTTGATATTGCATTTTTCAATGAATCTACTTCTCTTGTACTTACTCTGTTTATGATTTCAATGATAATATGTAGGACTAATTCAACAAATGCTCTCGAATGCAACCATCGGAAGAAGGCTCAAAAGATATTAAATTTTATTCCTATCATTGTTACAATAGTCATTGAATATATTTATTAAAATTATAAAAACATCTCTTAATATAATATATCTCTTTGTTTGTCATTTTGATATTCAATTTGTTAATAGTTAATTAATTTAATACTCAAATGCATTTTTTGCTGGGTAATTTTTTTGCAAGTATGGAATAGATTAACGTGATGTGCCACATATTCTAAAAATGATACTTATTATATGATGAATGCTTTGGTACCATAGTATTTTGTTGAGTTTGATATCCAACATCTAATCATTCAATGTCATATAATTTTGCCTTAAATGTACATTTGACCCCTCAATTCTATCAATTTTGCGATTTTGGCCCCAACCTTAAAATGAATTATTTTAGCCTTCAGCTTTATCCCCTTTCTGATTTCGTGGTCCCTTAAGTATTTTTGTAAAAAAAATGTTGACCTTTCAATATTAAATTACAACATCAACATAAAAGTAAATTACAATGTGACGTATTTCCTTTGAAACGGTTAGAAAGTTTTCAACTCTTCCTTATTAACCGTGAGCCTAATTTTTTCTTTCCCATATTTTTCTCAAATCTTCGTCTTCTCTAATCATGTTAGAAACCAAGAATGTTCTAGAAAAACTGTTAGAAACCAAGAAAGTTCTTGGTATTGAAAGTGTTGTAATTCAAGTTACACATTGATTGTATGTTATTACTAACTAATTAACCACTTGATTAGTTAGTTAGGAAGTTAGAGGAAAGTTAAAATTAACCATGTATAAATAACACAATTCATTTAATAAATAAATTCTACAACTCATATGCTATTCTACTTTTCTATTTTCTTGCATTTGAAGTAATAAGCTTGAAAGCTAACAATTGGTATTCAAAGCAAGGTTTCGATCTCATAGTGATAAACACGAGTGAAATGTGAGGATCAAACACAAGTGAAGTGAGGATGAGTTCAAGTACAAACAATATAAATTTTCCTGCCCACATGCCACATTTTGATGGAAATAATGGAAACAATACAAGTCACAATGTGTATGAGTATTATACACTGACCTGGTCCACATAGAATTAGGCGATTTGGTCCATATCCTTCCAGGACTCTTCATTCAACTTCTTCGTATTATCCATAGTTTTCTCTCATTCAGATATTGTGTTAGCTCGAGTTATTATCCAACATTTGGAAACTTCTTCCTCTAATTTCCATAAAGATGATTGATACATAACCTATGTTCAACATTTGAATCAACAATCTTCAAAGTATCAACAAATTCCTAATTATCAAGCTATTAACAGTGTATCCATTTCATGTATTTAAAACATAATTATAAAAGCAAAACTACATTCTAAATGTCAAACATAAATATAATACCTTATGTTGGTCTCATATGAACGATGATCTTCTATATTAAATATTATTGAGGTTTTTCAAAAGTAGTTGAACAAACTAGAACCATGAATCATTTGTCTCAACCTCAACAACAGCAAAATCTATTGGAAGCATTTGATTGTCTCCATCCTTCTCAACAACTGTTAATTATTACCCTCCATACCTCTCCTCTAGAAA
The DNA here is from genome assembly GCF_000331145.2 of Cicer arietinum. Classification (NCBI taxonomy): domain Eukaryota; kingdom Viridiplantae; phylum Streptophyta; class Magnoliopsida; order Fabales; family Fabaceae; genus Cicer; species Cicer arietinum. The sequence continues at coordinate 26,629,706 of NC_021165.2, read as the reverse complement.
ACATCCATTAAGCCCAATTAAAAGGTCTACAAGTAGTAACAAATGTGTTTATGATAAGAAAAGTATTTTATATATTTGACTTCAAAGAGTATGAAAGAATATATAGTCACGATTTGTAGAAGATTTGATCAAGATTTATCTACAACAAAATATGAATATAATCAATCTGAAGAATTTACAAACACAATCTACGAACATAATCAATCTGAAGAATTTACAATCTCAATCTAAAAAAAGGAACATAATCAATTTGAAGAATTTACAAACACAATCTGAACAAAATACAATTCAGTATTAAAAAATGACTAAATTGAAGCCCATATTTTAACTATAAACAGATACTCAAAGTTGAAGAAGAAAATCATCGAAAAACATAAAATAGCAGTCTTAGAGTTCAAAGAGAGAAACACTTGTTCAAGTTAGAAATTTTTTCTAAGTGTTCTTTTTTTAGAATGTGGGAGTTATTATTATCAGCTTTGTTAGAAGCACCTACTCAAGTTCCAATCTTTTGTATCCAACCCGATAGTGATTTAGTTCATTCTTCAATCTGGGGTTGTGAGGTTGTTAGAAGAAGACTTGGCTTGTAAGATCAATGTGGTTAGTTCCTTAAAAATTTGGGGTTGTCAGGCTGTTTGGGAAGGTTAGCTTGGAGGGTCTGGTGCTTTGTAATTCAAGGTATTTGAATTAGTGGATTAAAGCCTTTTGATGAAGGGACTGAATGTTGTCAAGTTAGTAGTGAACCAGAATAAATCTACGTGTCAAATTATTTATGTTTCCATTGTTTGTTGCCTCTGAATTCGATTATTTCTACTCCAAGTAAGTCACCAAAATCGAACAAAAGTTATCAACTTTGGTAAACACAATTAAACCCCTTCTCATGTTTGCACTTTCATCCTTCCCAACAATTAATAATTATTAACCTTTATACCTCTCCTCTAGAAAACATGCACCAAGCCCAATTAAAGGTCTACAAGTAGTAAAAAATGTTGTCTTGCAAGCATTGAAGTACATATACATTCTAGAAAATACAGGACCATCCACACTTATTTCACTCTTGATTATAATTGTGCTTCCTGGATTATTCCTCAAAAATCCTTGTCCATAACTCCTCAAATGTTTGTATTGATATGTCATTCCTCCTTCAATCTTCTTTTAATGCTTTTGTTTTTTCTATACTTGAAACCTACTAAGCATCACACTCCATCTAGTTTTAGCTTCCTTTTGCAATGCCATCACCTTCATGTTGGGTGTGTGCCTCAATATAGTCATAAACCTCTTTGCTAGAAATCTTGTTTTTGCTTGCCTATTTATTGCAATTCTATGGCATGTATGAGCTGACTTTAAACTAGCAACTTGATAAAAGCTTTTATGAATCCCCTTTCTAATCCTTATGCATAATGTACATTCATCCTTACACTTAACAACAATACGATGCTTCTCATTTCTTTTTAAGAACACATTTTTCTTATTAATCAAGTGGTAGTGGTTGCCATTTTACAACATGTTTTGGAGGAAATTTGAACTCGGTATCTTAAGATTTAAAGACTAAACACTTATCGCTAAACTAATGTCTCAAATATAAATTAATTTTTTTTATAATTATTTAATTTGAATTAAATTTAAATTTTAAATTAATTTTATCTTCAAGGGTACATAATTCTATACCTAAGAACTCACCTTATAATGTTGAGAGTCTATTTACTATCTAAAAATATTATATACCTAAAAAATTACCAAACTATTGTTCATTCTTTATTGCATCGACAAGAGTTGCATTTGTCAATTGATCATTGCATTAAATGTAGCATTTAATGCGAGTAAGACTAAAGGTGGACATTGGGTCGGTTCGAGCGGGTTTAGGCCCAAAAACAACAACCGGCCCAAACCACGGGTGATTGAAACAGACCCAATGCAGTCCGCACATTGACTCGATAGGGGTTCATGAGTTTTCGAGTACAACGAGTGGGTTAATTCGGATTGGGCCATTCAAAATATCTAGCCCAATTGCGATTTTGTTTTTGTTTTTTCTGTGATACCCAATCTTTAGGCCATTTTTTTTAACCCATTTTGAAGGCAATTATTACACCCATTTTATAAACTTTGAATTTTTTTTGTTCATTCTTTTTGTTCATTTAAACATATTTGTTATTTTTCTATTACAAGGTTCTCTATTTCTATTACTGGGTTCTCCATTTCTATTATTGGGTTCTCCCATCCAATTTGGTCATTATATATGAATCAAGTACAAATTTAAATTTCCAGATGTTATTAGGCATACAACAATAGCCTAGCCTTTCATATGACAAATCAATACAAATTACAAGGATGAAATTATAATTCCCTTTCAAATGACTATGATAATATTACAAATCAATAAAAATTATAGGGATGAAATTGTAATTTCCATCCATTTATTGAATCAATTTTATTGATTTTTGATGCCCAACCTGAGAAACAAATAACAAATGTAAGTATATAATTATTAATAATAAGGGTATAAAATAACAATAATCAAGCTACGCTTTTCTAAACATATTATCTTATTTTTCTAATCATATCATCTTCTAACATATCATCTTGCTTTTCTCTTCCATGCTCATAAAAAACTAATAGTAACTAAAATCTTTTAAAATACATACACATATAAATAGAAAATAAAACCTTTAAAAAAGCGTTTTTTAGCTTTTTATGGCATTTTTTTTAGAAAGTGTTGTCTTTTATCTTTTTATCCAAAATTATTTTGATCCAGAATCAGTTCACAATCAGTTCACACAACAACAAAACATATTCAAATACCATAAGCATTCACACAATCAGTAGACAAAAAAAAGAACTC